>NC_091550.1:50488865-50491365 GCF_042767895.1 Penaeus vannamei
ACCACTGAGGTCCTTTCACGGAAAATACAGTGACTAATATATATATATATATATATATATATATATATATATATATATATATATATATATAAATATATATATATATATATTATGTATGTGGGTGTGCGTGCGTGTGCGTGCGTGCGTGCGTGCGTGCGTGCGTGTGCGTGCACATACACATTCACTTACGTTCACTCACTCACTCTCACCCAATGCTATTGGAATAAAGCAATGACATTATAACTTTATAACAGTCATATGAGAAGAAGATAGTGCAATGTAGTATTAGGATTGCACGATTACACTGTCCAGGTTTCTGATATTTTTATTTTCTCATGTCACATGTAGGAAGTAAAAGATAATGTCTTTCTCTTTGTATTTGGTTTAATTTTCCAAAAGAAGCATATTCAGCGTATTGCATTTCCAATTAGATATGGTGACACCATCGTTTATTTATTGTTTACCACAAGTTCTTGGAAACCTGTTTTATCTGTAGCTTACGGGGTTTTCATTAACCGATAAGTGTCGGAAGAGAACTGTGTAATTGATATTAGTTTCCAATTCCATCAGTTTTGAGTTCAAACTTTATGAGCTGTAGGGAATGTATATTTTGATTAAGTAATATGGCATCCTTTTAATTTCTCATAATTTACTGTTTATTGGAAAATTTATGCCGCGTCAACGTCTGGTCCTTAGCGGCGTTCAGGATTGACACCAAGCCAGCCTTTCATCCTTTCAGCATGGGTCTCACACTTTAGGATGTGGACAGAAAAAGGGGTTGGAGTAGAGAAGGAAAATAGGGGGAAGTAAAGACCATGTAAAATTAGTTGAGGTGAGGGTAGAGGTCCCAAGGTATGGCCACAGTCAACGTCTCCTAACCCCCCCACCCCACCCCACGACAACAACTGGCTTGGGATTCGGGGGGTTCGCTTGAGAATTCTTATTTGGTTTCGAAACGTTACGATTCATTATTCATTTTCTAGAGATGTTTGGGTAAAACGATAAATGATCTTATTTTAGTTTATATACATTTATTTCTAATGCATTATATGCGAGCAGATTGTGTTATCGGATATATGAAAGTATGGAATTTCTAAAAGCTAATAGGTGTTTAGTGATATCCTCCGCCGTTCTGTGGGAAGGTGATGGCAGGACCGAAGACTTGAGGATGCTGAGCCTTGCCTGAGTAGCTGACCTTGGCCACGAATCCTCTACCGTGATCAGCTGTGTAGTCGACCTGTTTAGGGAGAGGAATGATTGTCAGGTTATTGCAGTATCAGTGGATTTGCAGTGGTATCAGAATTTTGTTCTACCTTTTAAAAATAATTTTAATTACATTTTTTTGTCTATCCCTTAATCTGTTCAAAACCAGACGATATGTCACGAATTTGAACACTTGAACACTATACTTACGTGTTGCTTGCGGCCGTCGGGAAGGGCGACGGTGTAGGATCCCCACACGTTGCTGCCGTCGGAGTTCTCGTTCTGACCGAAGTTGGTTCCCGAGTAGGCGTCGTTCACGGCGTAGTTGAAATTGTAGGGGATGGGGCCCTGAAAGCAGTCGCAGCGTTAGTTTTTCGGTTGTTACGACTTATATAGTCATCTTTTTTATAACTGCTTTTCCTGTTATCATTTTGAGTAGTATTTTTGAAACATTCGACTTTAGCTTACAGAAGCATAAACAGCTCCTCCTCCTCCTCCTCCTCCGCCATAGTTGCTTGGATGGGCCTGTGACACGGCCAGGGCCACCAGAACTGCAATTGCCTGTAATAAGATACCATTTTCCGTCAAGACTTCATTGCAAGATATGAATATTTTTATTTCTATTCCAAAATCTGTCACTCTTTTGGTTGAATAAATTTGAAGAAAAAATTTAACTGATGGTACAGTATTTCCTGCCACAGAAATTTTTAGCACACATTATATAACACTTTACACTTAGAAACCGAGAACTAACTTGGTAGATCATCCTGGAAGACGAGATCAGCTGATTTTGTGGCGATGGCTGGTGTTGGAGTGAAGACCGTTTGTCCCGACGCTCTTTTATACTTGAGAGATTCGCGGCCTTGGATGATGATTGGGCAAGAAGGTTTGATTTTGTTGCAGTTCGAAGCCACTTTCAACCCCCACCCCCCCTCCTCCGCCGAAGTGACATTCTTTCATGATTCGCGACGGTATTTGTTAATTACCACTCGGATCATTGTTTTGTCAATTTATTTTTGTAAGTTTTCGGTTTTGCGTCATATCGGTGTTATATATATATATATATATATATATATATATATATATATATATATATATATATATATATATATATATATATATATATATATAGGCTTACATATGGCAGAAAAAAACACAATGCACAAACTGGACTTACTGAAACAAGTGAGACATTTTTCTACCATATCAATACGGTAGTGTTTTTCCATTCATCATGGACCCTAAGGTTTATATCTATCTATCTATCTATCTATATATATATATATATATATATATA
>NC_091550.1:50496365-50498865 GCF_042767895.1 Penaeus vannamei
TTAGTGGTATCCACCGCCATTTTGCGGGAAGGTGATGGCAGGACCGTAGACTTGAGGATGCTGAGCCTTGCCGGAGTAGCTGACCTTGGCCACGAATCCTCTACCGTGGTCAGCTGTGTAGTCGACCTGTATAAAAGCCAGCCAAAGGATATATATTAATATAATATCTTTGCATACTGTACTAAGTAAATTAATTGATATAACGACTTTCATTTTACCATTGGCTTGTGATTGTTAATATTAAAGCATTTTTTGCTGTCGATGATAAAGGGAAACTCTAATGTAATCTTATATCTGTCAGTATCAGACACATGCTACTCTCAGAAAATAACGTTGAAGAAATTAAATAATTGGAGGTAGATGTGATATTTACAGTCTGCTTGCGGCCGTCGGGAAGGGCGACAGTGTAGGATCCCCACACGTTGCTGCCGTCGGACTTCTCGTTCTGGCCGAAATTAGTTCCTCTGTAAGCGTCGTTCACAGCGTAGTTGAAATTGTAGGGAATGGGAACCTGTGGGAGGAGAGGTATTAAGTGTTTATCTTGGGATAATTATATTGCCAGTATACCTGAATTTATTTGAGTGATTACTTACAGAGGCATAGACAGGGCCGTAATTATCAGGGAAGGCCTGTGCGACAGCAAGGATCGCCACTGCAACGAAGACCTAAGGAAAGATAGCGTTATAAGAATTACGAATTTAACCCTTAAATTCCTCATAAATCGCAGTAACCAAGAAAATAATTTGGGATCAAAATATGTCGTATCGCATTAATAGCATCAGTTGCTATCCCTTTCTATCGGAATTCACACAGCATCACAGCCTTGGTGGAGAACGCATCACCCACTTGGTAGATCATCTTGTCGGAGGAACTTAGAGGAGGAGCAGATGATGCTGGCGGTGGCAGTTGGAGGTGGAATGATCGACTTTTGTCCCGTGCGGCATTATATACTGTATTAACTTCTTGACCTCCAGTGTGATGATTAGACAAAGATTGCGTTTGCCCGTTCACAGAGCTTTCTATTCACCACACACACACACACACACACAAAAATGATGCTGTAACAGGGTGACGCTGTTTGTTGGTTGACACGGCACCTGAACGCATGATATTGCTTATATCGTATCATCTATAATTAATTGGAGCGACTGCTATGAAAATAATGTGCATAAATTGTAATTCATCAGAATGACTTCCGTTCTTTTACCTTTCTCATTGCCATATCATTTCACCTTTTCTGTTTTATTCATAAAGTTTTTCATCAATTTACATCGTTGCTGTGAGTGCATCTTACTTCTAAGGGTATGCTTGATGAGGCGTTGAAGACATTCAGTCTGAAACTAGCGTGAAATAGACATCGACTGCATTGTGTCGACTCGGTGCTGACTCGCCGGAACGAACCCGCTGTGACGAGGTTGCAAGAAGACAATCAAGATCCGGGCCGACTCTTGATTACTATTCGGCCCGAGGAGGATGATCATGCGCATTTGTCTTGATTAGCGAGTGATAGAGGAAAGGGTGTTTTGCATAGAAGTGTGAAAAAAAATGTTCAACTGATTACTGTACTCATTTAAATGTGTTTATTTCGATGGAATTTTGTAATGGCAGGTTAGAGTATCAATGGCAATGATATTACTAATCGTGATGATAAAATTGTTATAATACCGACTGGAAAATTTACCAATTTTTTGAGAATACGTGACTTTGTTACAAGGTTACTTTTTTGGAGGAGGGGGGCGAGGGTGTTAAAACGTGAGAACGAGATGGAAAACAATGTCTTTTAACGTGTATATCGAAGCAGTAGGCCCCTTATAACTTCTGGGTTGGCAAAAGTTTTAATAATGGCCAGATACGTTCTTTGTTGTTCTTTAGATGCTTAGGAATGCACGATATATATATATATATATATATATATATATATATATATATATATATATATATATATACATATATACATATATACATACATACATTATACATGTATATGAATATATATGTGCGTGTGTGTATAAATATATATATATATATATATATATATATATATATATATATATATATATATATATATATATATATATATATGTGTGTGTGTGTGTGTGTGTGTGTGTGTGTGTGTGTGTGTGTGTGTGTGTGTGAAAATTATTTATATATAATATTATATTACATTACATCATGCGGTATCCTGTTATTAGTTAGTTTTATTTAAATCGCCCTGATATTTTATGTCTGAAACATGGTTGACTACATTAATTGTAGGAAAAAAACCGTGAGTGGGTTTTGTGTCCGAATCAGACAACTAGAAGATGCCAAAAATCTGTAGGTATTCACTTGTCTTATTGCCTAAATTATATCAACAAATCAATATGTACAGTCTATTATGTGATTTTTTTGAGCCCGTAAGGATGTATCATAGAGGTACAAAATGATTTTGATGACATTCATCCTAACCGGAGTCAATACCACGTCATATGAATAGGACACGTTGAAAGTTCTTACCATA
>NC_091550.1:50506365-50521365 GCF_042767895.1 Penaeus vannamei
GTGTGTGTGTGTGTGTGTGTGTGTGTGTGTGTGTGTGTGTGTGTGTGTGAGAGAGAGAGAGAGAGAGAGAGAGAGAGAGAGAGAGAGAGAGAGAGAGAGAGAGTGACCCTAGTATTTGATATTTGATAGGGCAACTTCTTGAATTGCCTTTTTGAGAACGCTGAAGAATGAAGAAGTACTGGAAATTACAATAACTTTTGAGTCTTCTGTGCAAGAACTCCTCCACAGTACAACATGTTTATATCTACCGTCCGTACGATATATAATGTTACCTAAGCTGAAACATTTATAAGGTAGGTAGAAATACATTTTTTTAAAAGCGTAGCGAAGTAATTCTCTTTTTTTGTTACTATTGTTGCCTTTGGGAAGATTATAGAAAAAACAGAGAGAATACAGCAGTTGTGCTTTCCAGGATCTTGGTTTTAGCCTGTTGATCTCTCTCTCGCGTGGGCGCTGAGTTAGTATTAGGTGGGTGCTGTCTGACGGACTTTGGCTAAGCCGTCTCCCTGTCTCTATCGCTCAAGCTCTCATACTATTCACATGGACAGTAAGAGTGAAAGGAAGAGGGAGGGTTGAAGGAAAGGGAGAATGGGAGAAGGAGAGAAAGAGAGAGAAATGAGGGCGGGAGGGAGGGAGGGAGGATAAATTAGGAAGATGGAGGGGAAAGGGAAAGGGAGAAGGGAGAAGGGGAGAGGGAGAGAAAGAGAATGAGAATGGCAAAGAGAAAGAGAGAGATATGAGGGCGGGAGGGAGGAAGGATAAATGAGGAAGAAGAGTGACAGCGAAAGTAATTGTACTGATAGATTTATGAAGGAGACTCGTCCGTAATGAAGCAGGTAACGAACCAGCATAATCTGACGGAAGCAACCGTCGTATCTGAATTAAAAAAATGCGAAGTGTCAGCGACAACAAATCCTCTTCAGAAGCCCCACAGCCTCCCGGGAAATCTGATCGTCCGACAGAACCCGATTTTACGCTGGAACTCAGCCGATTCGACTGGACTCGCCCGTCGTTTGATGGGAGCGAGAGTTACGCGCGCTCCCGGATAATGACCACATGAATCCAGTATATTGTGCGGAGTTGGCAGGTCACGTGATCGCGAGATTGGAATTTGAAATCAATTAGGGCGGCTCGTTGTGTCCGCTCGGGCTGGCTGGGGAGGGCTGTCCACGCGCTGCGGCCTGCGTCGAATTAGCGTGTGCAGTATGTGGGGTTTTCGTCGTGTGACAAATCTAGCGTGAATAGACAAGTGACCACGAGAGTTGTTGCAGTTCGAATGCTGTGAAAAGAAACTTCGGTGATATAGATTTTCACTTTTCGGGACTCAGTAATAGATTACTGTCGGTGTCTCGAGGCGTTGTATGGATGTCTTGATCAGCGACGGTATTAGGCCTATTGGAATTTCTTGGTTGATGTAACGAAAAGAGCGGTGGCATTGCAGAATGAGAGGCCAAGATTTCCTTACCGGTCCCAGCTGTTGTATGAATATTAGATTTGCATGAATAATACGAGATTCTCGATGCACTTAGGGTGATTATCGGAGACAGCATTTTTGAGCGTATGTTTATTTTCATTTTTTCTTTAGAACCCAATACTTCTCGCACGATATCTCCTGACGATATTTTAAGATGGGAGATGGGGTAGTTCTTGATTAACTCCAGCTATCGGGTCAGATTTCAATATCAAGCAAGATCTGTCAATACCGGCGTCTCGCGTTCCTCCGTCAAATGAAGAAACTTGCGCGAGTCTGGTGGGAAATATATATAAACTCGCGCGTGCAATATAGAAAGTATTTGAATTTTAGATTATTTATTGGAACCAAACTCCCGAAGCCGTAGCGGTGTCGAGTGAAAGATCCCGGATTCGAGATTTGTGTAAGATGGGCCGAAGGAATTGAGAGGGAGAGAGGGAGGGGGAGAGGGGGAGAGAGAAGGAGAGGGAGAGGGAGAGGGGGAGAGAGAAGGAGAGGGAGAGGGAGAAGGAGAGGGAGAGAGGGGGGGAAGAGAGAGTGAGAGGGAGAGGGGAGAGAGAGTGGGAGAGGGGAGAGAGAGTGGGAGAGGGGAGAGAGAGTGGGAGAGGGGAGAGAAAGTGGGAGAGGGGAGAGGAGAGAGAGAGAGAGAGAGGGGGGGGGGGGAAGAGAGAGTGAGAGTGAGAGGGGAGAGAGAGACGGTTATAGGAAGAGAATGGGGACAGTAGCTCTATTTATGAAACACAATCAACTTAAAGTATAGACAGTTTTATTGGATATAGAAATTACATTCAGTACGACTAGATATAAACATCAAGGCTTAATTCAGTGGTAGCTATCTCCTTTGTGCTTGAAGGTGATGGCCGGGCCGTAGTACTTGGGGTGCTTGGCCTTGCCGTAGTAGCTGACCTTGGCCACGAAGCCCTTGTAGTGGTCGGCCTTGTACTCAACCTGGTGGGAGAAAGATAGTGTGATTTTTCTTCTCTTTTTTATGTATGTTTTTAATATTTTATTCATGGTAAAATAGTTAGCTAATAAGAAACTGATAATTACGTGTTGTTTGCGGCCGTCTGGGAGGGCGACGGTGTAGGAGCCGTGCAGAGCCTTGCCGTCGGATTTCTCGTTCCTGTCGAAGTGCGTTCCCTTGTAGTCGTCGTGGACGTCGTAGTTGAAGTAGTACGGCAAAGGCTCCTGGTAGGGGGGAATACAGTTAAAATTCGATTTCAGTTAGCAACGCACGTCTCAATATTTTGGCGAAAAGTTAGTGTTCTAATACCGTCTTATTGATAGGATAATATGATGCATTTATTTACAGTCGATCACGAGAGCACATTTACTACCGGATAGTAAACTGGTTCATAGACGTCCGGATACGCCGTCGCCGCACACACCACCGCCAACATAACTGCAAACTAGGAAAAAAACAGACACTGTAATCATTTTTTTCCTTATCACAGTAACTTGCTTATCACACGCTTCTAATATTAAAAACCACTTGACTTGGTTGAGATCCAGATTGTATTTATCAATTTCCTTCATTTTCCGCAGAAATATTTGAGAAAAGCACTCTGTCCAAAGCAACCTTGAATAGCATTTTGATTCTTGGGAAGGTGTCAGTAGGAGCCTCGAAGTGGCAGTGTGCCCACCAGCATCACGTGAGGTCTTATATATCGCAGAAGTGAAAATTTCGACTTCCAGACACCCGTGACTGCCGCCCCCACTTGCCCTCGCGTCAACTACTATTCCACTTGGGCGGAGTATCAACTTTCAGTCACACGCGCCCATTTGTAATGTTTCGGTGCACAAGGGTACGATCTGGCGGGTGTGGATATTTCACGCGCCCCGACTGGCCTAGTTATTGCGCTCGCCAGGGAAGAACAGTCGTGATTCTGCTGTTGTTTATGGTCTTATTAAAAGGAATGGTTGCATGCATCCTGTAATGTCGAAATACCTGTTGAGGAGGTTTGTCTCTGATGATGCATGGTAAAGAATCACGCAAATACTCAGGGTTTATGCACGTACCCACGCGCGAACCTACACGCACACACTCAAGCTCCTTTCTCTCCCTCTCTCTCTCTCTCTCTCTCTCTCTCTCTCTCTCTCTCTCTCTCTCTCTCTCTCTCTCTCTCTCTCTCTCTCTCTCTCTCTCTCTCTCTCTCTCTCACACACACACACACACACACACACACACACACA
Source organism: Penaeus vannamei (assembly GCF_042767895.1). Lineage (NCBI taxonomy): Eukaryota > Metazoa > Arthropoda > Malacostraca > Decapoda > Penaeidae > Penaeus > Penaeus vannamei. The sequence continues at coordinate 50,510,030 of NC_091550.1, forward strand.
CACACACACACACACACACACACACACACACACACACACACACACACTTTCTGTCACTTTCTTTCCGTCTGTCTGTCTGTTGTCTCTCTCCCTCTCCCAATCCGTCCACCTCTCTCTCTCTCTCTCTCTCTCTCTCTCTCTCTCTCTCTCTCTCTCTCTCTCTCTCTCTCTCTCTCTCTCTCTCTTCTCTCTGTCCCTGTCCCTGCCTGTCCCTCTCCCTCTCCCTCTCCCATTCTCTCTCTCTATCTCCCCTCTTTCATATTCCCTCTGCTTTCCACCTCTTCCTTTTTCTCTCCCTCGTCTTCCACCTCATCCTTTTCTTTCCTCCCCCCCCCCTCCGCCTCTCGCTCTCTCACTGTCTGTAATTTCAAACATGATACCTTTGTGGAACTCTTCTTAAAAAGCAAACATTAAGGCTTCAGATGTTGAACTGTGCAAATACTGACAAGGGTAAATGTGAGTTAGACTTTAAATAGTTAATGTACAATCTGCAATGGATTAGAGCTAAAAATGTCGTTTGCACCATTGTTTTCTGTTGATCATTTAATTTCTTTTTTATCCCCAGACGAGAAAATGGGGTGGTAGTTTTTGTTATCATCGTTACTGCTATTTTATCATCGACGTTGATATTGTCTTTTTATTATTATTATAATCAACATTATAATCCTAGTCGTCTTTGTTGTATCATCCCCATTGCCATAATTATCATTATCAGGTATCACCAAAATCCTTTTTCATCATCATCATCATCACCATCACCATCACTATAACCACCGTCATCGTCATCGTCATCATCATCACTATAATCATTGTCATCACCATCACCATAATCATTATCATCACCATAGTCATCGTCATCATCATCATCTCTACATTAACACCCAGTAAGCATGCGTTGGATAACCTCGTAATCTTACCTGAATGAATGTTATTGTTTTGTCATTGTGAGTTGACTGGCCTTCACCTTGTGGCGACAAGCTAAGAAGTGCATTATCATAATCCGACGAAACATTTCAAGTATCATTAGTGTATAAAATGAAAACTTTCCGACTCTTATGTGTTGAAATCAGGCTGAATATAAAGAATCCATCAGGCCAAATCCCTGTATAGATGTACATGGTAATAATTGATGGTCTCGGCTGTTTCCCTATACAAATTCAGTGTTATATGATTATTTAAAAACGATTTGATTGATATGAATTCTGTTGCATACATGTATAGGTTAGCAACAGTTGTTGTAAAGTTGTTGAAACGTAAAAAAAATGGCATAAGTATTAATGTTTCAGTTATTCTCAGAATTCATTACATTGCATTGATGTACCGATATTAAACGTCACATGTATGCATTTAAGTAATTACTGCAGATCCTGTTTTTTTTATTATGTAACTTCCCTTTTAAAATATAGATCCTGCATACTGTGTTTTATCAAATAAATCAGTAGATGACTTTCAGGAAGCAGGAAATCACTGAAATATGAACCAGTGTTGCCAGTCACAGTTTGCTTATATTATGTTTTGATTCGCATTTTTGCCGACTGGTGAGGGAATTAAGTATCCTGTTCGTTTTGTTCTGCTATAACACATGTCAATACTTATTTTACTGAAGTATTAAGTTGTTTGGGTGATTTCTGTGTGAGTAACAAGATCGTAATTGTGTCTTCCATGTATCCTGTGAACGAGGAAGTAAAGCGTGCTCTTGCTATCTGCTACAACCTCAGGCGAATGGTTTCCAGAGTAGATTCGATGGTGCTTATTTCTTTTGGCTTCATTCTCCTTTGTGAATATTGTTCTGATTATGTCAGTAGTATCTAAAAGCATTTTCATCATCTATGTGTATTTCGAATCAGGATAAACTATACATTCTCACCCTGTAAACACGTATCTGAAGATGGCAGATATTTGCATAGAAATGAGGTTTCAGCTTCTTTATGCTTGCGGTATGTAATTTATGTCAGTGATTTATTTTCATGTCAAGAAAATCTCTAGGTTATTAAGTCAGATTTTGATAATGAAAAAAAAATTGAGAATGAGAAAAAGTAAGTTTCATTTTTGTTTTCTAATTTTATATTGTTTTGTAAAAGCTGATAACCCAAGATACATCCATGCAATTTTATATCAGTTTTTATTTGGGAGAACAAATAAAAGAAGTATATGGTAGGTACATCATTGTCATTTATATTGATGGTAGTGAAAAACAATAGCAAAACAACTAGCTTTAACAACATGGTTGGACTTAGTGGTAATCATCACCCTTGTGCTTGAAGGTGATGGCAGGACCGTAGTACTTGGGGTGCTTGGCCTTGCCGTAGTAGCTGACCTTGGCCACGAAGCCCTTGTAGTGGTCGGCCTTGTATTCCACCTGGTGGGAAAAAGAGTAAATAAAGTTATATAAACATATACTTTGATATCTCTTATGTTGATTCTGTTCGGTTTTCCTTGCCAGGATACACGATTAAAGAACTTGGTAGTTACGAGTATACTGTAAAATAATCAGTATTTCATAAAGTAACGATAAAAGCACAGTTGTGATTACATGTTGTTTGCGGCCGTCTGGGAGGGCGACGGTGTAGGAGCCCTGCAGAGCCTTGCCGTCGGATTTCTCGTTCCTGTCGAAGTGCGTTCCCTTGTAGTCGTCGTGGACGTCGTAGTTGAAGTAGTATGGCAGAGGCTCCTGTTAGGAAAGTTCGCAATAGAATGATGATTAAGCTCCAGTTCACATTACAGTATTTCGGAACAGCTTTTGACTATTACTTGTAATTGGTACTTGTATTCACCTACAAGTATTGCTACACAGGTGTATATTGCGTACACCCATATGCTCATTCGTGCTGCTGCACACAGCATTCAGCATTTGTGACATTCACACTTCGCCAGTGCATACCCAGTCATGTATAGTGTAGGATTTACTTACCGGGTAATAGACAGGTTCATATACATCCGGGTAAGACACTGCCATTCCGATCACCAATAATACCACGACTGCCTGTAAAAGGCAGAGCAAACATATTTAAATATAAAATCCAGCATATCACTGATTATGCATTTCTAATTATGATTTTCTGAATCACATTATCAGAATGATATAATATAAAAAATATATATTCACAGTTCACACAAATACACGCGTCACCTTAAGGAACATTTTGGGTATTTCCAAAGCTTATCAGAGGTTGCAGGAGGTACTTCGAGGCTTGAGTGTTGGAGTTCAAGTGGTATCTCCGTTTATATACACCAGAAGGTCCTCCTCGAAAGCGGTTCCCTTTCAGTCACACGCGATCGTTCTTCCACTGCTATGACTTCACGCACGGTATTTTTCATGCATGTACGATGCCTGACTGCAGGTTTTGGTACGTGTGGGTTGTATGTAATTGCTTTTCTTTCGATTTTCCTTTTCACGCTCAAGCAGTTGTCGGTGAGAGTGAGCTTGCTTTCATTTAGTTGTGAAACTTGATTTACTGCAAGGTCTGTGTATAAGGAGGTGTAAGTGCCATAAAGAATATTGTGTTGAAAACACGCACGCACACGCACACGCACACGCACACGCACACGCACACACACACGCACACACACACGCACACACACACGCACACACACACGCACACACACACACACACACACACACACACACACACACACACACACACACACACACACACACACACACACACACACACACACACACACACACACACACACATGTACACACATACACATATGTGTGACATACACTCATGCATATATATGTATATATGTATGTATATATGTATGAATATATATGTATGAATATATATGTATGAATATTTATGTATACATATATGTATATATATACATATATGTGGTTGTATATGTGTGTACACGTATATGTGTGTATATATACTTATTATATATGTATGTATATGTGTATATATGTATGTGTATGTGTATACATGTATATATGTGTATATATATGTGTGTGTGTGTTTAGTGTATGTGTGTGTGTGTGTATTTAGTGTGTGCGTGTGTATGTGTATTTAGTGTGTGCGTGTGTGTGTGTGTGTTTAATGTGTGCGTGTGTGTGTGTAACTATATGTCTTATTTATGTGTATATGTATGTATATATATATATATATATATATATATATATATATATATATATATATATATGAATATATGTATATATATACGTATATATATATATATATATATATATATATATATATATGTATGTATATATAAGTATATATGTATGCGTATGTATATGTATATATGTTTATGTATACACACACATATACACGTACACACTCACACATACATATGTCTATACGTGTGTATTGATGTTTGTGTTGGGTGTGCGCCTGCACATGTACCCGCGCAAGCTTATACAAATAAATATGTTTTTACGTTTAATTCATATGTAGGATATATTGATAGTATGCGACTGTCGATTTTTACGCTATTAAACAACATAATGCAGAATGTCCCGTTTGTATTCCTCTTCTCTCGGAGTGGCGTAGTTTGTCTGTATTTTGTAGCTGTCGTGGGCTGTCCATTTCGATTTTAACATAGGACATTTCTTTGGTAATTTTCCGGAAACTTAAATACCAAAATTGCTTTTTTTTAAATCTTATTTCATTATTGATATGTAATTATCATTGCCGGTTAAATGTATATACAGATTTATATTGAGTCATTTGCTTTGGTAAATCATTTAGGTATTTGAAGATACTGAGATTGCTTTATAATCCAGTTTAGATATTTTTACTGCAAACTGAATTGTTCAATTGCCATATATTGACTGCCCATGGGTCGGAGTGTTATTACCGAGATTGCAGGATTTTGATTTTTCATTGTATCCATATCTGATAGAATGCAAAGAAATGCAGATAATCTAAATTCAAATGCATTAAAATGGATTTTTCGTTAATCCAATTGATTGTACATCGAATGGGATATCGAATAAAACTTGCTGCATAACATGTGTCCTGCATTATTGGTTATGGCCATGATTTTTTGTGTTTATTTGATATGTATATTAAAAAATGTGTTCATGCTGTATCTGGTATTTTAATTCCTTTGTTAAAGAATAGGCTAATCATCTGTTATGTATTAGTTTTGCGATATGATGTAAATATCTTCATTTACCATTTGTATTTTCGGTAGATCTGTATCACTACTAATTGGAAATGAAGAATTATAGGGGAACATTTGATATTCAACTCTGTATTTGATAGAGTTTTATTACATTGAAAAAAATGTATATAGTTTCGACTAGTGTAAAGCAAAGTATATATATATATATATATATATATATATATATATATATATATATATATATATATATATATACACGTATGTTTATATCATGGACACATATAGGCTTCGTTCAATTAGTGATAATCATCACCCTTGTGCTTGAAGGTGATGGCAGGACCATAGTACTTGGGGTGCTTGGCCTTTCCATAGTAGCTGACCTTGGCCACGTATCCCTTGTAGTGATCAGCAGTGTATTCGACCTGTGAAAAGAAATTTACCTCTGTTATTTATAGCAGCTTGTGTTTTTTTAAGAAACAGTACTTTGTAAATTATGCCACTACATTTCCCACAATAAGAATATATAGTGTACACACTGCCGTCAAATGGAAACTGATAATTACGTGTTGTTTGCGGCCGTCTGGGAGGGCGACGGTGTAGGAGCCGTACAAAGCCTTGCCGTCGGATTTCTCGTTCCTGTCGAAGTGCGTTCCCTTGTAGTCGTCGTGGACGTCGTAGTTGAAGTAGTACGGCAGAGGCTCCTGGTAGAAAAGGTCATATTTAGAAACCTTTTCGTGAAATAACAGACTTTGCAATTGAAATCATAGTTGACATGATTTACATTTAACAATCGCATACAAGAGCGGGCTTGAATTAGAGGCAGAAGTTCCTCATAGAGAATATTATTCTCGGGCTTTCGACTACAAGAACTGGAATTACGACGACTGGAATGTAATAAGGAGTTTATAGGAATGCTGTTCGTTTACTCACCGGATAGTAGACTGGCTCATATACGTCTGGGTAGCCCGATGCCAAGGCGGCCACCAAAACCACAAGCGTTACCTGAGGAGATGAAATTTCGTCAAGACTCATCAATGATTTATCACTTGATCAAAACCATTGCTGTTCTTTTATCTCTGCTTTGATAACATCATATTTGGCTTTTACAGGGACATCCTCGGGAATATTTTTAGCGCTGGAGGCATATAAATTAAAGAGATAAGAGCTGCATGTACGAAACCTTAAATAACATGTTGCTATTAGAAGTGGCGACTGCGATGTTGAAGAGTTGAGTGATTTGACATGCGTTCTGCGGTGCCTTTTATACATGGCTGGACATTACCAAGCTTCCATGCGTGACTTCGTGGCACGTGAGTTGAGTGGGCCACGCATCTGTCTTGACGTATGCCAGCCTGCCATGCGTAACAATGCGTTTTATCTCTTCGGTTAGAGCATGTAAGTTCATATGAATAGTTTTTGACTTAGATGCAGGAGTTGAGGGCATCATGATAACCATAATGGTAATCATAATGGTAACAGTATCGATATCAATAGCCGGAAAAAATCCGTAAATTCAATGAATCAGGTGAAGTCAGGTAGGCCTGGTAATTGACTCTCAGCTTGAGGAGCTGCCTGTGTAATCAAATTTCACAAAACAAAACTAAAGTGGCCAATTTAATTACCTAATAATGATAATGATAACAATAAAAGATGAAAAAGAATCTTTCCGAAAATCAATAGAGTAAACAAGTGAGATAAGGCGTACTAGTCTTGTGGAGCCAACTGTGGACATGGACAAATACGTCTATCTGTGAGCTGCGATGCATACAAGCACACACGCACACGTACACGCACACGCACACGCACATGCACATGCATACGCACACGCACACGCACACGCACATGCATACGCACACGCACACTTACTCACTCACTCACTCACTCACTCACTCACACTCACTCACTCACTCACTCACTCACACTCACTCACTCACTCACTCACTCACTCACTCACTCACTCACTCACTCACTCACTCACTCACTCACTCACTCACTCACTCACACACACACACACACACACACACACACACACACACACACACACACACACACACACACACACACACACACACACACACACACACACACACACACAAACACTAACACTAACACACACCAACACACATACAACATATGTTTCAATAATGCAGAGTTACACACGTTTTATATTCAGCGCCGCTGTTAAATCAAAATTTATGCATGCAAAATGTTCTTTCATTGAGGTCCCTTTCCCATTTACATGCATATTCCATGCATGTTCATTGCAAGCTTAAAAGAAGACAACTCGGGCTTTGAGAGAGCAATAAACAACGAATGATAGAGGCGGCCTTTCACGACATGTGCTTTTGATGTTTGATTCTTATATTTATCGCGGTTATTGCTTTGTTTTGGCCATTTCATTTCATTTGATGCAGCTGCCGTTCGAAATTTCGTTTACAGCGCGAAAAAATGGCCCCGGGGCAGGTTGGATCTCGAATATGAGAGGAGAGACAGTCCTCCTCTGTCTGTATATATTCATTCGTTTATTTACTTATTTGTTCATTTATTTGTTTGTTTGTTTATTTCTTTATTTTTTTATTTATCTGTTTATCTTTTTGTTTATTTATTTATTTGGAGGAGGGGTTCCCTTTTCTCATCTTTAGTCGTTTGTCTCCAATTCCCGTGGCGCCTTTGCTGCTTTTCTTCTTTCTTTTGCCTCATTCTATTTATGCATTCTCAATTTCTATGCAGCGTTTGCCTCGGCATGCACGCGAGGATGTTTCATTGTGCGCTTCCAGGGTTGTTATGAAGCTGGAGGGAGACACGTGGCCACGCTTTGCACTTTCATGTAATGCAATTCCTTAAAATGAATTTCATATTTACAGTTTAGTAAGGTACAAGGATAATGGTGTGCGTTTATATATATATATATATATATATATATATATATATATATATATATATATATATATATATATATATATATATGCATATGTGTGTGTGTGTGTGTGTGTGTGTGTGTGTGTGTGTGTGTGTGTGTGTGTGTGTGTGTGTGTGTGTGTGTGTGTGTGTGTGTGTGTGTGTGTGTATGTATGTATGTATATATATTTATTTACACACACACGCATAAACACACACACACACTCACAAATATATATGTAAATGTATATATGTATGTGTTAGTGTACAGAGAGAAACGACTAAAAAACACAGATACGCCGATATATAGATAGACAAACAGCAGGAAATTGATTAAATTTTTCACCAGAGTGGGCAGATAGACTCTGTTACAGGTGAGGCTCTTGGACTGAACAGGTATATGTGTAATTTAAAGCTCGACTAACGTCAATGAAAGCCATACATAGCTAAAGAATAGAGGGGTTGTTTGTATGTTCAGCGTTTGGCATTGTTTGTACACTCGTGAATATTCGTTTTGCATTGTGAAATAGCCAATGATAGGTCGAAAAAAGAGTCGCATGGCCTCCAGCAGGTTCTCGGGAATTAGATGACTACGATTTGTCCTGATTTTACATTTATATGGATAAGATTTGGGATTATTCGTTTGTGGACAAAAGGCAAATAAACCATTTTCTTCTAATAGAAGCGTTGATGTGTTTTTCCTTGTTAAGTCTTCACTGAATCATGTGATGAATATATTCCACTGAATCTCAAATGAGGATTGTTTGAACTTGAATGAATGAATTGAAAAAAAAAGAAATAGTCTTAATGCCAAAGGTTAAGAGATACTCATACGTTTTTGCTATGATTTTTAATTTATCTTACGCCCTAAAACAGGTACTGCACAATGAGGTAAATACACCCTGTTGTATTCAGTGGTACCCGTCACCCTTGTGCTTGAAGGTGATGGCCGGGCCGTAGTACTTGGGGTGCTTGGCCTTGCCGTAGTAGCTGACCTTGGCCACGAAGCCCTTGTAGTGGTCGGCCGTGTACTCAACCTGTGCAAGCGGGGTAGAGTTGTTAGTTGGTATATTATACTGATATTTGAGATATAAACATGTCTCAGGGACTAGGATAATGTAGTTTGGAAGATGAGGTTGAATATTACCAGCTGTTTGCGGCCGTCGGGGAGGGCGACGGTGTAGGACCCGTAGACAGCCTTCCCGTCCGACTTCTCGTTCCTGCCGTAGTGAGCGCCCTTGTAGTCGTCGTGGACGTCGTAGTTGAAATAGTACGGCAGAGGCTCCTGTAGGGGGGAAGGCAGTCGGTTTGAGAACGGCGATGAGGTTTTCCGAATTAAAACTATGAATGGTAATTGGTCTTATTTGTTCAATCATTTCACCCCAAGAGGGCCACCCAAACGCACCGGTTTGTAAACTGGTTCGTAGACGTCAGGATAACTGACCACGGCGACGACCACCGCCAGCAGAGTGATGAGCTGTGAAGGATATATTGAAAATAGATAAACGGATAGGTAGGTATCTCAATATGCGCGTGCGCGTCCACACACACACACAGATGTGTATATGCATACATTTATATGTGTATATGTACATGTATATATATATATATATATATATATATATATATATATGTATATATGTATATATATACACATACATATACATACATATATGTGTGTGTGTGTGTATTTGTATGGATAGAGTTTTGTGTGTGAATATATATATATATATATATATATATATATATATATATATATATATATATATATATATATATATTTAAGAATGAGTATTCACAGATTAAGACGTTACCTTTAAAGACATGCTGAAAGAAGCTAAACACGGCTCGGATCCTATGTGGTAGTTGTTGCTCCGAGATAAGACTCGTCGAAAGTGGTACCCAACCTCCGTTCTCGGCGACTTTTATACAAGCAAAGATAGTAGTTCCCGCTTCAGTTGGTCGTGGGGTTGGAATGGCCTCGAACCACCCTGCTCCTGACACGTACCTCGTGCCTTGCTCACGTACCTCGCTCACGTGGGTCAGAACGGTTCACGTACCGCGTTGCTCTGAGCTCAGCCAAGTCAGCGTGTGTGACGGGTTTTATGAGCACCTACACCTTGGGAGAGAGAGGTTGTGGCAAGGAGGGAGGGAGGGGAAGGAGGTAGCGAGAGGGAAAGAGGGAGGGAGGGGAAGGAGGTAGTGAGAGGGAAAGAGGGAGGGAGGGGAAGGAGGTAGCGAGAGGGAAAGAGGGAGGGAGGGGAAAGAGGTAGTGAGAGGGAAAGAGGGAGGGAGGGGGAGGAGGTAGTGAGAAGGAGAGAGGGAGGGAGGGAAGGTGAATGGTTGTCTTGATGGGTGGGTTCATGTTGTCTTAATGGATGGTTGGATTGGTGATTTTTTTTCTTTTAATTTTTTTCAGCAATTTAAGCTTTGTGCCTCTATGACACGCCTTTCTTTTGGGCTATGTATGGGTTGATTTGTTTTGTTAACTTTTATTTAATTATTTTTTGAGATTAGAGAAATAGATTGGAAAGGAAAGGGTGTGGCGGGGTCGATGAATAAATATTTTTTCTCGTTTTCCTTTTAACATTCTTTTTTTTCCCTCGCGCATTGGCGTGACTTTTCATATTCGTATTCCTGGGTCATGCGCTGACCTTGAAACGTTACGATATCGCACGGAAAAATATCACACTATATATTCAATTCAAAGTTGATGCTGTTTTTTGAACCCTTTGGAAGTCCGTTACAGTAAATTGCAAATTTGATCGAGTGATACTAGTGTTTGTGAAGATAAAAAGTGATTATAAAGGGAGATAACATTTTGGTGATTTACAAAACTTCGTTTATATAATTCATGAAACATGATATATAATAACTATATTATGCAAGCCCATTTTATTGCAAATTTATTTCTCTGATTTTGTTTTATATGTTTATTATTATTGATTTTAATGCTGCGTCAGCCTACTTCATTTATTGCTGAAGTGTTCAAGCTTTTGGGAGGATTCTACTTGATGTTATCATTTTGATGATATTCTGTGTATTTATTCCAATGGATAGTTTATTATTTTTATCAATCTGTTGGAAACTAAATTATTTATGATGCCATTTTCCGAGTATAGCTTTCGATGCAACGGTTTACGATTGGATCTGTTTTTCCTTTTATGGGAAGCATTTGTTTTATTCATTTTTTTTTTAACCTTTCTGTAAACTTTAAGGGAGACGTTAATACTCACACTTACCTGAAGTGCACTTTTCTCTTGAATCAGAATATAGGGTCAGTCACGGTTGATAATTTTAGGTTTTTCGTAGGTCCGTGTATTTTTTGTATTATATTGTATTGTATCATTATTATTGTTTCGTTACTC
>NC_091550.1:50528865-50533865 GCF_042767895.1 Penaeus vannamei
TAGATATCTATGGAAGCTTCACGGTGCTGTCGTAGCACTGTGTTGGATTGTCACAGCTGATGCAATAGTTTTTTGGTGCTGCATCGCTACAGTATCATGATGGAATGATGCTTTACCCCCCCCCCCTCTCTCTCTCTCTCTCTCTCTCTCTCTCTCTCTCTCTCTCTCTCTCTCTCTCTCTCTCTCTCTCTCTCTCTCTCTCTCTCTCTCTCTCTCTCTCTCTCTCTCTCTCTTCTGGCCCTTTATCGATCTGTCTATATGTCTACCTTTCCTTGTATTTATATCTGTATGTACTGTGTATCTCTATCATATTTTCTATATCTGGCTCAATCTTATATATATATATATATATATATATATATATATATATATATATATATATATATATATGTATGTGTATATGTATATGTATATATTAATTTTATCATTAGTCATCGATAGGTATGACCAGAATGAAATTAATTATTGACTGTGCATTTTTAAAATCTAAACTGTGATATTCCTGAATCATAAATTGGATTTTGTTGATGATATGAAATGATGTTTTGATTGAACCAAATTGCAAAACACTTATGGATGCACATATTCATGCAATTACATTGAAACAAAAACAGTCGCGCAAATACACAAGAGCACAAACAATGTATACGCTCAAACAGTACGTTTTATTAAGTTATTGACAACGTTACTCGCATATGTATACATATTTATGTATATATATTTTAGACATTTTGCCGTAAAGAGTTTTGCGCGATGCAAATAGTGCAGTAAAATTTGTAAAGCATTTTGCTGTGTTGTAAATAACCTCCCAGTTAAAAAATATTCCAGAAAATTAAAATCATCTGCGGAACAAATTCTTTATTTCCTGCTCTCCCAAAGGACAAATGGTCTCTAAAAGGGCCGAAAAAATTCCCATTTCCTCCTCAGACCGGCGGATATATATTTACATTTGCGTTCTGTGTGTGTATATATCAGCGGGCGCTATTTCCAGACCGCGAAGTGGCGCCGAATTCCTGTGAATTGGAAAATAACGAAGTCCGGAAATTAAATGATCATTCGACTTTTGACACGGTGTTGGAGTCCGAATGGTCTCTATCTCTCCCTGCTCGCGCGGCTGTAGAAAATAATGGTAGTTTTTTTCCCCGAATCTGCGGTTGGAAAACATCTGTATAGAAAGAAAGAAAAAAACGATTAAAAAAATTGATTAAAAAAATTGATTAAAAAAAGAAAAACGTACTTTTTGCCTGAGTTACAGCGGTGTGTCGGAGGCTGGTATTGACGTCCTCTTTATTAATTTTGTTTCGTAGTGAGAGATACATCACTTGTCGCGCAGGCGGTGTTACATGACGCCGGGAAGGGAGAGAGGGAAGGAGGGAAGGCTTTAGGGTGAGCGGTGGCGTGTGGGAGAGGGAAGGTAAGTGTCGGAAGAGAGAACGAGGAAGAGAAATGTGTAAACGTTATATATATATATATATATATATATATATATATATATATATATATATATATATATATATATATATACATATATATATATATATGTATATGTATGTATATATGTATGTATATGTATATACATACATATATACATATAGAAATATCTATATATATTTATGTATATATATACATACATACATATATACATATATAAATATGTATATATATATATATATATATATATATATATATATATATATATATATATATATATATATATATATATATATATATAAGGTAGCTGGTTTTGCTAACGATATGGAGGATGTTTGCGAATACAGGACAGGTATTACGTTTTATTTATAATTCTATTTCTCTTTCCTCTCCGAGAAGGGGAAGAGGACTTAAATGCGGTGTGCAGTATATGTGTGAGGAATTTCTAAGAACATATCCTCCGGTGGAAATGAAAGAGCACAGAGAAAATGTTGCATGTTCCTGCATAGACGATTTATGTTGCGAAAGAGCCTAGGAAGGATGATGCGCATCGCCTCCAAGGGAATGGCGCTTTTTCAGAGGTATTGCAGGAGAAACTGACAAAAATGTTTAGATTTTATTTCCAAACACCTGAATGCTACAAGAATAACAAGTGTTTAGAGTTATCAGGAGTTTCAGGTTTGGTAGCTCAGTACTTGTGAGAGCTGTAGGAACCGGAGGAGCCGTGCACAGGTTTGGGTGGGTGGTGCGCCTGCCCGCTGTACTGAACATCAGCGACAAAACCATGCTGTCCGTCGGCATGGTAGTTCACCTGAGGAAGATGTGGGGTTAGGTCAGCGTCAGGATCAGGGAATGCAACCTCACGGCTGTAGTTTGCGTTTTAAGTGGAAATCGAGACTTGGGTGTTGCATTTTCCGTGCGTGGTTGACATTTTAGGTCAAAATCAGGATACAGGTGTTTTGTGTTTTCAGCGAGAAACAAAAATGTAATTTTACGTCAACGAATAGGAAGGTAACGTTTAAACGCTGTTGGCATATTGGTATCAAGACGAACTTACAGTCTGCACGCGGCCGTCAGGGAGGTCGACGGAGTAGGAACCCTGAACCTTGTGCCCATCGGAGTGTTCCCTGCGGTTGAAGTTGTTGCCCCTGTAGTCGGCCACCCCGTACTCGAAGGCATACGGCATCAAGGGCTGACAATAGGAAAACAATAAAAAGAAATCTGAGAAAGTAATTCACGTGTCAGAGGAACGTTCCGTTTTTTTCTCCTTTTCTCTTTCACTTTTTCAGATGATTGTTTTGAAACGGGAATGATTACTTCATTGACATACCTTTGGTTGATAGTGGGATGCGTAGGGGGCAGCTGGGTTGGCAAGTACAGCTCCCATTACTGCCATTAGAATGATGAACATCTGTGGAAATAAATTGATTATTTCCAGTATTCATTTGAAAAAAATGTATATATATTCACTTGGTATGAACTAAATTAATTAGGCATTAACATTTAGGAAATAAAGTGAGTGGGTGAGTGAGCTATACGTAATTTACATAAAACTTTCTTTTTGTGCTATTCTGAAGATAAAATTGAAAACATAATTATTTAGAAAGAAATAAAGACTGATTATGCACTTGTCTTCGTTTTTTTATTTGTCATTTTGATTAGGTTTGTTATATCAGAGGACATATTGTATGTTTCAAGGTAAATTATTCAAATTAATTCATTGCACTTAAAATTCTGCCAGGAGGGGGATTTTTTCTCTGCAGTGTTACGTTATAATCCTTTTTATTCAGTCATGCATCAGATATAACGAATGTATTTAATAAACGGATTACCCACTACTGTTCAAATATTCTGGAGCTTACATGTGCATTTTTATAGCCTTTCAACAATGCGTGATAAATTATGGAAACACGAACTTTTGCAAATATAGGAAACGGTGATGATAATAAAAGTATTTGTGTTATTAGAATGACAATAATAATATAATCTTGATTATAACAAAAAAAGATACAGAGCAAAGAGAAAATTATATTGATAATGATAGTGATAACAGTAATAGTAATGAGGATGGAAATGCTATTGGTAATAATGTTAGCAATAATGATGATAATAATGATACCGATAGTAATAATGATAATGATAATAATAATAGTGATAATACTAGTAATATTTGCAATAACGATGGCGATGACCATAACATTAATGATAATGATAATAATAAAGATAACGGTAATGATATTGATGATAATAGGATAAAAAAATATATATTGAAGCAGCATCGCAACCAGATAGCGAAAGACCACCCTTTTACCTTGGAAACCATGGCGAGGACTCAGCTGACGAAGGCGGCGACGGAGGCAGGAGGAGATGAGCGTCCTGTGATCGTCTTCTGTGCCCTGCGTTCCCCTTTTATACGCACTCGCTCCTTTGTCCTCGTCGCCCCGGCCGTGTCTCTGACGAAACTACTTCTCGGGGCAAGAAGGGCGGGGGAGGCGGTGGGACAACCCCGGGGAAGACGCGGCGGTCCCTCGCAAAAAAAAAAATAAATAAAAAAAATAAAAATAAAAAATAAAAAAATAAAATGAAAAGTAAAAAATAAAAAATAGAATAGGAAAAACGAGATCGGATGTGCGCGTGCGTGAAGGGTGACCGGGATGCGTGCTGGTGAGTGTGTTTGTGTATCCATCTACTGATCCACCGTCCGTCCGTTCATCCAGGCATCTATCTGTCTGTCTGTCAGATTATCTATCTATCCATCTATCTACCTGTATGTCGTTCTATCTATCTGGCTGCCTGCCTATCTATCAATTTATCTATCCATCTGTCCATCCATCCATCTATCTTTCTATCTATCTGTCTGCCTGTTTATCTATCTATCCATCCACCCATCCATCTATTTATTCATCCATCCATCTATCTCTCTATCTTTCTATCTGTCTGTTTATCTATACATATATGTATCCATTCATTCATTCATCTATTTATTCATCCATCCATCCATCCATCCATCCATCCATATATTCATCCATCCATCCATCCATTTATTTATCCATCCATCCATTTATTCATCCATCCATCCATTTATTTATCCATCCATCCATTTATCCATCCATCCATTTATTTTTCCATCCATCCATCCACCCACTAACATGTATATACGCACATTAGAAAAGTCTCTAAAAGCAGATCCAAACATGCACAGTCGAATACATTTATTCATGAATGCTTGTTTTCACATTTTAATATGTATATATGCATTTAAAAGAAAAAAGAAAAAGAGATCTGAATACTAAATATATTTTTTTGAAAGATTCCTGTCATCCCATGATGAAAACACGATATTTGGTCCTGCGTTCTCATATACATTGTAAACGGATGTCATAGGGCAAAAATATGCAATATAATATGAAACAGCTGTGTGAATTTGTGCCGATATTTTCTCTATAGTACCGCGTGTACTCTGGCATTGGCTGGATTTAGGAACGGTGGTGGAATTGGAGTGATTGATGCTGCGGAGGCTGGAATGGGAATTGCGATGCTGTGGAGGCTGGAATGGGAATTACGGTGCT
>NC_091550.1:50543865-50551365 GCF_042767895.1 Penaeus vannamei
AGATTTCAAGAAGAACGGCATTACTCATGATGAAACTGATTTGAAGATTTATGATATATATATATATGTATGTGTGTGTGTGTGTATGTGTGTGTGTGTGTGTGTGTAATGTATATTATATAGTAACTATGAAAACTCTTATATTTGATATTATTGTCGATGTATTTATTAGACTCATGTTTTTGAACAACCTCAAGATTTAAAATCTTGTGCAAGAAATAAATGGTATATAATATAATATATAAAGTGTTAATGTTTCAATAGAGCTTCCTTTGTGCCAGAGAATAGTCTTTGTTAAAAATATTATGTTAACTTTTTAAAACCTGTCATTATTCTCCTAAGTATATAATTCATGCATTGTGACATACATCGTAAGATTTCGTGATTCTTTATTGCCTGTTCTTTTGACGAATGCAGAACGTAGACTAACAATAGGCTTGTGAAAGTACAATATCGCCGGCGTTTTTGTTTGGTGTTATTGGCACAGGCAGTCGGTATAATTTGCTTTGTTATTTTCACCGGTCGCCTTTGTTAAATCCAGTTGCCTTCCGACATGATTGATTTGTCTTGTCTTGACAGATGTGTCCATTTTTGCAGTCTTTGCAAAGAGCGCCCTGGCATTGCGGGGAATTTAAACGTTCGAAAACGGCCGTGCAGTTTTTTATTTATTCATACATACAAAGAAGTATCAAAATCACTTGAAAATTAATTAATTCTTATCACAAAGCTCTATTATGCTATGACTAGGTACTGGCGTAGCGTTTTTGCTGGGAGCTGTCTCACTAGAAGCCGGTCTGAGGTCTGTAGGTTTTAGCAGTGGGAATGACAGCGGAGCCAAACGTGGCGGGACGGTGGGCGTCTCCGGAGTATGTCACGTGGGCAGTGTAGCCGTTCGTGGGGTCGACCACGTAAGTCACCTGCGGGAAGGCATCGTGAAGTGCATAAGGTAGAAGGGTATCCATCGGTGTGTGTAGGCGTGTTCGCATGCATGTATGTGTATGTGTGTGTACATGTGTATGGATAGATGCACACACACACACACACACACACACACACACACACACACACACACACACACACACACACACACACACACACACACACACACACACACACACACACACACACACACATTCATATATCTATATTTGTACAACACATACACATATACATAATGACCTAAATATCTGTATGATGTTTGCATAATCATAATATAAATGCATAAAAGATCATATCCCATTAGTTGAAAACAGTCGCTTGCTCACTGTCTGCTTGCGGCCGTCAGGCAAAAGGACGGTGTAGGACCCCCTGACGCTGGCGCCGTCCGAGGCCTCACTGTGGGCGAAGTCTGCGCCCGACTCGTCGTCCCTGACGGTGTATGCGAAGTCGTACGGCTCATGCACCTGGTGGCACGGTTGGCAAGGCGTTGGGGCTTTTCAGAAGTGAGGGTCAAGGCAAAGTTTTATGGGTACTAGATCTACGGTGAGTCATTTGACATTTGTGACCAAACCTGCTTGAGACTGTCAAACCCTCCTGCTACAATCACACGCCTACTATCACTGGGATATGAGGAATGGCCTTACCTCGGCAGGGTCTGGGTGAAAACTGTGCGAAACTGGCGCATCGTAGACATGGGGAGGGTCAGCCGGCAGGGCCAAGGTCGTACCCGTGAGCAAGAGCGAGGTCGTCAGCATCACCACCATCATCTTTGCGGAAGAAAGCTCATCAGGAAAATGTTTGGACATTAGCGATTGGCAGGAGAAGAAGCTGCATTTTCTTCTGGCATTCCTCTTATCGCCTTATTTCCAAGTATAGCCTTTTCTCCACTCGTCAAGATCTCACAAAAAATGATTCAAACCTTTGCCTTCATGTCGCTGAAATGTTGCGTGATGAGTAAGTGCCAATAACGAAGAACAAGGAGGAATGGCCAGCTTTTGATCTGACACCGACCTTTATACCCTGCCTGCTTTCTTTGGCACTTGACCTTTGAAGACGTTTTGCTGATGTCATAATTTGCCTGCGTCTGATCTTGGAACTTGTAGATGGCTCGCGGAAAGAGGGGTGATGGTCGGAAGGCAGAGGAAGCACCACTTAAGTTACGAGGGCTGACGTATTATTTTTTTCGCGGGTTATTGATAATTTTTGGTTGTTTTTTACATCAGATTTTGCATCTTAGATTTATTTTTTACATTTCCCAAGTCGTCGTCCGCCTACTGGTGTGAACTTGCTTGTCTCCTCCGGGATCTGCTTTCTCCTCGCCTAGCAACATTTTTCGCTTGTCGGGCCTCTACCTGTTCGGTTTTCTTTACGTTCGGCCGTTCGTGATCTCGTTCGTCTTGTTGACCAGCGACACGCGGGCGTCTGGCTTGCAACGGCACTGCAAGGCATCGGCAGTATTGATCTCCGTTTCAGAGCTGGAGTGGTTTCGAGTTCTCTGTGTCGATGGTATTTACTTGTTCAGAACAGCGGTAATAATATTTGCCGAGGCCGCGTTCTGCTCGCGTGGCAGCGCAGGGGGCGAAGTGGCCCTTCATGTCGAGATCGTGTGTTTCTGCGAAGGTATTTGCTGCCTCACCTTATTTGCATTTCCTTTTTCCAGCGATTCATTTTATTTATTTTTGTATTCATTTATTTTACGAAATTCTTTCCCCGTTTTCCGTTTTTCTCACAGAAACTGTCTAGATCTTTGATATGAGAATATGCCATTAACCACGTTTGCT
Organism: Penaeus vannamei; assembly: GCF_042767895.1. Classification (NCBI taxonomy): domain Eukaryota; kingdom Metazoa; phylum Arthropoda; class Malacostraca; order Decapoda; family Penaeidae; genus Penaeus; species Penaeus vannamei. The sequence continues at coordinate 50,546,586 of NC_091550.1, forward strand.
TTGATGTCATCTTACATAAGCCGGTTGAACTCTGGGGCGAAGAAGTCTGTTCGGTAAGAAAGCCAAGGAAAGGTCAAAGTTAAGAGTAAAGAAACTGTAAATGATATGATATATATATATATGTGCGTGTGTGTGTATGTATCATATATATGTATATATATATATATATATATATATATATATATATATATATATATATTATATATATATAGAGAGAGAGAGAGGGAGAGAGGGAGAGAGAGAGAGAGAGAGAGAGGAGAGAGGAGAGAAAGAAAGAGAAAGAGAAAGAATGGAATAGAGAAAGAGAAAAAAATATATATAGAGAGAATGAAATATGTATATATATATATATATAAATATATATATATATATATATGAAATATATATAAATATATATATATATATATATATATATAGATAAATATATATATATATAAAGAGAGAGAGAGAGAGAGAGAGAGAGAGAGAGAGAGAGAGAGAGAGAGAGAGAGAGAGGAGAGAAAGAAAGAGAAAGAGAAAGAATAGAATAGAGAAAGAGAAAAAACATATAGAGAGAATGAAATATGTATATATATATATATATATATATATATATATATATATAGAGAGAGAGAGAGAGAGAGAGAGAGAGAGAGAGAGAGAGAGAGAGAGAGAGAGAGAGAGGCAAGAGAGGCAAGAGGCAAGGAACTAATTTGGAAATGGGCGAGGGGCCGGTTTACATTGCTACGGGAGGAGGGAAAGAGTGCTGGAGGGAAACCAGGAAGAGAAAAAAAAGATTGAAGGGGGAAACTGCAGGGAAGGGAAGAAATGATAAGACAAAACTAAGAACTACAAGAAGCGATGAAGATAATTGGAAGGAAGCGAGGGACGCTGAGAGGGCAGTCGAGATCTCCGTTTTATATTCTGGAAATTGGCAGACGTAATGCACACATGTTCTTGTGATCGTGTTTTGTTATCATTATCGTCGTGCAATTTTCATCCGTCTTATTAATGTTCTCAAAATATGTTTTACGTACATAGACGACGAACCTCGGGGCGAACAAGCACTGGAATGCAATCGCTGATCAACTGCAAGAAGTTTGAGTGAAAGTTGTTTTCTCCGATGGCTTTGATACCAGATTTAGCGGAAATCGGAGCGAAAAGCGTCGATTGTAAGAGCGTTTGCAGATATTTCTTCTCTCGGTCTGCATTATGATGATGTATAACAGTCTGTGCGATTTTTAATTTTGTTTACATTCGTTCAAGAACTTATATTGGGCAGCCATGCGGAAATTTCAGACAGCCGTCTCGACTTTGGACTAGATTATTCTTCAAAATGCCGAATTAGAATAGATTTCATTGTTTTTATTATCACTACTGCTGTTTGTTATCATTACTATTGTTACTATTATGGATATTGCAATTGCAGTCACAACTATGAATACTACAATTACATTTTTAAAGGAAATTCTCCAACTTCTAAAGTAGAAGCTCTGACTTTCCTTTTCATTACAAAATGTACAATGTATAATTTATCTTGTTTTTTCTTCCAACAGGTACGTAACTGTATATCACGTAGGTGGAAGCCAGCGGTACGTAAGTATATCGTGCAAAATTCTTTACTTAGTTCATTAACATGTTCACAATGTTTCTCTACTACCTACGTTTTATTTTCCCTCGTCGGGGATTGTTGAATTACAAACAACCGGCATTTTTTTTCATTTGGAACTCATGAACGATTCAAAATGAATTGAACTTTGCACAACGAACACCTTTTGTCCAGAGTTTTTGCAGTTGCTTCTCCTGCGGCTGTGCGACCTGATCTCGTTTGGTTCAGTCCGCGAGTTTCGTTTCTTTTGGGAAAAAAACAAGTTTGGCTTTTGACCGTGTGTTTACCTGATTTTTTTTTTCTTTTTTTTTAATCTTTAAACTTCTTTTTTAGTTCGTAAAGTATATAATTTTTATTTCATATTTTTGGGATTTCGTTTACTTCCGCTTATATTGATTTTTCTGTGTCCCTTCTTACTCTCTTCTTCTTCCCTCCTTTCCTTCATCTCCCTCCCTTTTCCTCTTTCTATTTCTTTCTTTCTTCCCCCCCCCCTCTCTCACTCGTTCGCTTTCCCATACTCAAGGTCTTGCATTTGTACAAACATCCGCAATGTTAGTCTTTCCATCTCCGTTTGTCACTCCTTTTTCCATCCCTTTCTCCCTTGCCCTCTTCTCTCGTTTTTTCTGCTATTTCCTATCTCTATTTCTATCCCCCTTTCCCATTTGCCCATTTTCCTTCCCTTTCTTATTCCTTTCCCCCTTCCTTACCTTTCCACTCTCACGTTCCCATCCGCTTCCCTTAGTCCACCCTGATCTAGGTGTAGCAAGGGGTTATGTAACCCCCTCCCTCCTCCCTCTCCATTCCCTTCCCCTTCGCCTTCCCCTTCCCTCTCCCCTCTCTCTTTCCCTTCCCCTTCCCTTCCTTTTCTCTTTCCCCTCTCTCTTTTTCTTCCCCTTCCTCTATCCTCTCCTCTCTCCCTTTCCCTTCCCCTCTCCATCTCCCTTTCCCTTCCCCTCCCCCTTCTTCCTCCTCCTCTTCCTCTTCCCCCCTCCTTCCCCCTTTTATCTGGTCGTGGCAGCCCGCCGAACTCACCGGCGGTCGGATGATTGGTTCTGAACCAGTGATCGGAACGAGTGAGGTGAATTATTGATTTGGCGATTGATGTGAGTTAATGATGTGGATTGAAAAGGAATTGATGAGAGGGAAAGAGAGGGAAGAAGGAGGGAGGGAGGCTAGATGGGTAGGGGCGGTTTCGGGAATAGGGGAGATGAGATGGTAGGCAAGATAGAGAGAAAAGGAAGAGCAGAGAAGAGATGAGAAAGGGATGGGTATTTTCAGTTTTGTGGACGGGTCGAGTGCATAGTCTACTCTGAACGAACGCTGTGAATGAACATCGTGTGTATCGCGAAACGTTCCAAGCGCATGTCGTGTTTGTAATTCCATCGAGCAACAAGTATATAAACAGAATGGACATTAAATATGGACTCTGGATGTAGCGTGTAATTCAAACGGGCAGCGAGTGTGTAATCGGAACAAGTGGGAAAGACGTAATTTGAACGAACAGCGAGTCAGCAAAATGGATGTTCATATGCATGAAGTGTATGAAATTTCGTCTGCTAAGTGTACTTAAGAATACTCAGTATTTTGATGAATACCGCCCCTGATGCTTAGGAATAGCATGCGTGACTGAACAGAACACCGTGAAAGAACTTTAGCGGAATGTGGTGGGTACTGCTTGATGACGAGGGAATAAGAGTAGTTGTGATAAAGATAAATGATAACTGAGCATCACGAATGGATAGCGGAAGACTTTTTCATTTTCCGTTATCTGCAGTTTTGAAATATAAATCTTCGAAACTCTTCGAAATGAATGCATATAAATTCACGAAATTAATCGTTTCGATAGCCTTTATTCCCGCCCTCTCTGTGGAACCTGAGTGAAGCCGCAGTGCCACCGCCCCGCCGATTTTACTAACATTGCCCGCAGGCACCGAGGGCTTCATATGACCGAGTGTGTATTTATAAAACCGCGTCGCAGTGGCAGCGAGGAACAGGTAAAATCAAACTAGTAATTAGGTTCCCGTTTCATTAGCGAGTCATTGGCACAATTGGTAATAAAAAGAGCCATAACGCCAGCGTACTTTTGTAAATGAGGACCAGTATTCCGGGAAGTCGGGGGTCAGGGATAGGGGGGGGGTTGTGGATGGGCGAGGGAGGTGGGGGGGGGGCGCCATTGGCTGCTGTTGTAAAGATTCTGCGCTGTTTATGTGGGCTGCATGGCGCCTATGTGCGTGTTTGATGTCGATGCATGTCAATAGTATTTCACTGTAAATACAGGAACACCATCAGGAAAAGTCGGGATGCTTTGAAAAGACCTATTGATTTTCGTTCACGTACCCTTTTTTCTCTCTCTCTCTCTCCCATTCCCTGATTTTTCACCCAAATGCTGTGGCGTTTTTTATTTTTATTGTTATTAAGTTCCCGTGTATTTTTACGGTGAATCAGTTTATTATTGATTTCGAAGGATAGCATTGCTATGAAATAAAAAATATATATAACCATTGCTAAAAGGGAAGAGAGAGAGAGAGAGAGAGAGAGAGAGACAGAGAGACAGAGAGACAGAGAGACAGAGAGACAGAGAGACAGAGAGACAGAGAGAGAGAGAGGGGGGGGGGAGAGGGGGTTAGAGTAGATAATTAGATAATTCTAATTGTTAACATTATGCATATAAAGCACGCTGTAAATGAGCTACTGAAATGGTAACGATTAAAGCGCCGAAAATAACCCAAGCATAATTAATTTACTTCGTCTGCATTTTGTAAAAATCTCCGTGTGTTTGTATTGTACGAATTTTAGAACATTTGATAAATCTGCACTGCTATGATGTTGGGTACGATTTTTTAGTTCGTTATCTATATAAAAAATCGATTTTCCTTTCATTATATGGTTATATCATTAGAGATGTGCTGACGGTTTTGTGTGGTCTCTTACTTTGTTTTCTTCCTGTGTTTGTGTGTGTTTTGGTGTTTGCTCCAGTCTTCTTGTGCGAGTGGGGGAATCTGTGCTCGCCCAAACATTTTATTTACGGCTGAACGAACGCTTTGACTTCATGAGACGTTTCCCTGAATCTCGCAGATGTTTGTCCAATAGAAGCCGTTCCTCTTGCTTCTGTGTTTTCTCTCTCAAACTCGTGGAAGTTTAACGGGGCAGCATACTCCTCCTCCTCCTCCTCCTCCGCCTGCAGGATGTTTA
>NC_091550.1:50561365-50568865 GCF_042767895.1 Penaeus vannamei
GACCAGCGGCCGCCAGACACGTGCTTGTATAGACATAGAAAAGCCAAGAGGAACGGATTTCCAAAGAAGGCTGTTCACTGAAGCATAAGGTTTGATAAGATTTATGAATAAACAAAATCGTGTTGTAATCTTTTCATAAAGAAATACGATTTCCCTTTCACCTAAAGAAAAAAGTACCTTATCAGTTTATATTTATATTCTTCGTTGTTTCTACGTGTCGTAATACGCATGGATTCACCAACAATATCATGATATGATTATGGCTCGCGCGCAGACACTCACACAAACACTCTCTCACACACACGCATATACACATATGTACACACAAATATGCACATATACAAGGAGACACACCTATGGACACACATATACAAACACACATTATATATATGTACATATAATGTATGTATGTGTGTATATATTTAAGTATATGTATATGTGTGTGTCTATGTATAAACATATATACATATATATAGATGTATGTATGTATAGGCGTATGTATATATATAATTATATACATATGTGTGTATGTATATAGAATTATATATAGAGAAGCACACGCATATATACAAATACATTTAGATATATACATATACACATACACATGTATATGCATATATACTTATATATATATATATATATATATATATATATATATATATATATATATATATATAATGTATGTATATATATATATATATGATATATGCATATATATATATATATATATATATATATATATATATATATATATATATATATATATATATATATATACGCACACATTCACATTCACAAATAGCGTACACATGCACACATGGTTATTACAGACCGGTCATAAGCCGATTTGGTTGTAAGGCGGTCTATGTTAAATTTCCGTAAGTATATTATATTGTGTATCGGCATTGTAGTCATCTTAAAGTCATATTTTATAAACATTTTCTTAGCTCATTATTCAAATAATCAGATTTAAGTCATATTTTATCACCATTTTCTCATCACTACTGTTATGACCATTGTGTCACCACTCTTTGTACTGTCATGGCCAGACATACAGTATTAGTTTTGGGTGGTCGTGAAGTTGATCAGTTGCAAGTTGAATAGGTCGTAAGTCGACACAACTGTACATCTTATATAACTGCTAATTTACTTTAGAAAACCAAGAAGGGTACTGTTATCTTTTATGTTATCTTTTCGCTAATCACAGCGTTGAAATCTACAAAAATAGTAGAGAAAAAATGTCATCAGTGCCTTTGTTTATTTCTGGCTTAACCTAACAAATTCAGTTTGTGATTCAGGCCGTTTTTGTAGTTAGAAATCGTAACTCTTAATACCAGTAATAATACAAGAGAATGTTTTCAATTTACTAGATTGGACATATGATAATTTAGATAATTTTCCATTTGTCAATAAGAGCATTTGTTGAGTTTGCCATTTAATTTCTTTCTGACAAGTAGAATTCATGAACGACTAGCGATCTGTGTAAGTATTGTCGATTTCCAATGTGAATCTGTTATTACATCAGCTGCATTTTTATGTATTTTATATCGCAATTGTTTTTAGGTATGTAATAAACAATTTTTAATGGTTTACTTTTAATGATAATTTACATGGAGTAGCTCAAAAGTGATTGAATGGATTTATTTTCATTCATGAGATATTTAGTGGTATGAAGGCTGTGGCTTGTAGGAAGGCTGGGGGTGGTAGGCCTGGGGCTTGAAGGTGATGGCGGGACCGTACTGGTGGGGGTACTGAGCCTCGCCGTAGTAGCTGACCTCAGCCTGGTAGCCGTTGTAGTGGTCAGCCACGTAGTTCACCTGCAGAAGAGATATATGGTATCGTTCGCAGATCCAGGAAAATATGCCAATCGTCCATCATTAAAATAGTATATAGCGAGAGCAGCTGCCACACTCACCGTCTGCTTGCGGCCGTCGGGAAGCTGGACAGTGTAGGATCCCTTGACGGCTTTGCCGTCGGACTCCTCGCTCTGACCGAAGTCGGTGCCGGCGTATTCATCCTTGACTCCGTAGGCGAACTGGTACGGCTTCGGCTCCTTTCGGGATTTTGTAAATGGTTAATTCATATAGGAACTAAAATCGACAGTAGGAAAACACCTTTTCATTCAATATATATTGACGACCTACCTCCTTGTAGGAAGGCTGGTGGTATGGATCCGAAGGGGCGGCCAGAGCCACGCCCACCAAAGCTAGCACCAAGACACCCTGTCGGAAGGAAATAAGTTTGTTACCAAGCACCACAGTGGAAGAAAAACATCGTTTTCTAGTATACTGCTAGTTCACATTATGAAAATCACAATTCACAGTCCATTCGACTTGATAGACGCTTTGATCCTTCGACGGAAGAGCACCTTGTTGAACATGTTGACGCGGTGGAGATGAGGAGGTTGTGATGTCGGAGTGACGGCTCCCCATTACCTTTATAGTGAGTGTGATGCGTGACCCTGAGACCAGCGGCCGCCAGACACGTGCTTGTATAGACATAGAAAATCCAAGAGGAACGAATTTCGACTTAATCTGGGAAAGGAGATATTTCCAAGGATGTTTACTGAAGCATAAGTTTTGATATGCATATGCGCATAAATATACATATATACGTATGTGTGTGTGTATATATATATATATATATATATATATATATATATATATATATATATATGCATAGAATGTGCATATATACATATATGTATGCATATATATACATTTACGTATATTATATGTATATATATACATATACATATATTATATGTATAGATATACATATTCGTATATTATATAATTTTATATATATATACGTATATTATATTATATATACATATACATACTCATAAACACACACGCTTGTTCATGTGTGTTTGTTTATTAGTGTGTGTGCGCGTTTTAACAATACAGCTGTGCGTGCGTACGTGTGAGCCGAACTGAGGTAAACGACAAAGCCATTTAAAATATACTTATATATTTTATATATGTGGGTGAGTGTATATATATGCATATATGTATAAATAAATGTTTATATGTAAATATATTTGTATTTATATATGATATATATTTATATATACAAATATATATTTATATATACAAATATACATTTATATATAGAAATATATTTATATATACAAATATATATTAATATATACAAATATATATATATACATACATATATATATTATACACACACACGCACGCACACGCTCGCACGCGTGTGCTTGTGTTTATTTGGATGTGTAAACGCGTTTTGGCTATGCATACGTGTGTACGTGTGATCCGAACTGAGGCAGACGATAAAACTATTGACAAAAATTATACATAGTGGTCAAATTCGATGCCTTTTTAGTAGGCAAAACCCACGAAATACGTATGTATACCCGTATGAATGTTAATGTCATCTCGACAATTCGCGGGGGTTTTGAGGACTCAGATATTACATAATGGTGTAGACCAGTGTTGTCTAAACTGGGGTCTGCGTACCCCTGGGGGTACACAGCTATAAGGGTACTTGAACAAACAAGGAACACACACACACCTCACATTAAGTTATGTATTTTACAATCATTTTGTTATGAAATCTTTTTTTATCCGTGTATTAAATTCCAATTTATTGACCAACACTCCTGCAATGCAGTTTTCTCATAATTAGTATATGATCTGCATTAGCCTAAATGAAACCATTTGTTTAGCCATGGTGTACTGGGGTGTGTGTGTACGTAACAGTACAAAAAGGTAATAAAGGTTACAATACGCTAAAGTGTTTGGACAACACTGGTGTAGACTATGGTCTTGTTACCAAACCTCTGATCACGATGGCATTATGCGTGTTTGTTCCTCGGTCAACTTAACCGCCAGAGAAGTAAATATCTTATGAATACCATCCACCGCTTATTGTAGATGGAACATATTCTTAGGAATCAGCCATGGAGTATACAGTAACGATATTTAAAAAGAAGGAATATTGGGCATTGGGCACAATGCTTTGTTGTCACATCAACTGCTCCATTTATCTTGGGAGAGTATTTTTATTGTGATATTGGGTTTTGTAAATCGATTGTTTATATAATTCATACGTTTGATTTTTTTTTTTTTTTAGGGGGGGGGGCAAATATGTTTAGGTATTTGATAAACCGTACTTTTTTATATATTTTTAATATATCGTTTATATTATGTTCAAAACTACAATGACTTAAGTTATTTGACATGGTAATGGATTTTTAATGGTATGAAGGCTGTGGCTTGTAGGAAGGCTGGGGGTGGTAGGCCTGGGGCTTGAAGGTGATGGGGGGACCGTACTCGTGGGGGTACTGAGCCTCGCCGTAGTAGCTGACCTCAGCCTGGTAGCCGTTGTAGTGGTCAGCCACGTAGTTCACCTGCAGAAGTGATATATGGTATCGTTAGCAGATTGAGAAAAATATGCCAATCGTTCATCATTAAAATAGTATATAGCGAGAGCAGCTGCCACACTTACCGTCTGCTTGTGGCCGTCGGGAAGCTGGTTAGTGTAGGATCCCTTGACAGCTTTGCCGTCGGACTCCTCGCTCTGACCGAAGTCGGTGCCGGCGTATTCATCCTTGACTCCGTAGGCGAACTGGTACGGCTTCGGCTCCTTTCGGGATTATGTTAATGGTTAATTCATATAGAAACTAAAATCGACAGTAGGAAAACACCTTTTCATTCAATATATATTGACGACGTACCTCCTTGTAGGAAGGCTGGTGGTATGGATCCGAAGGGGCGGCCAGAGCCACGCCCACCAAAGCTAGCACCAAGACACCCTGTCGGAAGGAAATAAGTTTGTTACCAAGCACCACAGTGGAAGAAAAACATCGTTTTCTAGTATACTGCTACTTCACATTATGAAAATCACAATTCACAGTCCATTCGACTTGATAGACGCTTTGATCCTTCGACGGAAGAGCACCTTGTTGAACATGTTGACGCGGTGGAGATGAGGAGGTTGTGATGTCGGAGTGACGGCTCCCCATTACCTTTATAGTGAGTGTGATGCGTGACCCTGAGACCAGCGGCCGCCAGACACGTGCTTGTATAGACATAGAAAAGCCAAGAGGAACGGATTTCCAAAGAAGGCTGTTCACTGAAGCATAAGGTTTGATAAGATTTATGAATAAACAAAATCGTGTTGCCATCTTTTCATAAAGAAATACGATTTCCCTTTCACCGAAAGAAAAAAGTACCTTATCAGTTTATATTCATTTTCTTCGTTGTTTCTACGTGTCGTAATACGCATGGATTCACCAACAATATCATGATATGATTATGGCTCGCGCGCAGACACTTACACAAACACTCTCACACACACACGCATATACACATGTACACACAAATATGCACACATACAAGGAGACACACCTATGGACACATATACAAACACACATTTTATATATGTATATATGATGTATGTATATCTATATATATTTAAGTATATGTATATATGTGTGTGTGTCTGTGTATAAACATATATACATATATATAGATGTATGTATGTATAGGCGTATGTATATATATTTATATACTTGTGTGTATGTATATAGAATTATATATAGAGAAGCACAATCATATATACAAATACATATACATATATACATGTACACATATACACATATGTATATGCATATATACATATATATATACATATTTATATATATGCATATATATACATATATATATATATATATATATATATATATATATATATATATATTATATATTATATATATGTATATATATATTATATATATGTTATATGTATATATATATATTCTATATATATATATATATATATATATATATATATATATATATATATATATATATATATATATATGCATATATATGTGCAAATGTATATCTATATATCTATCTATATCTATCTATACATATATGATATATGCATATATATACACGCACACACATTGAGATTCACAAATAGCGTACACATACACACATGGTTATTACAGACCGGTCATAAGCCGACTTGGTTGTAAGGCGGTCTATGTTAAATTTCCGTAAGTATATTATATTGTGTATCGGTATTGTAGTCATCTTAAAGTCATATTTCATCACCATTTTCTCATCACTACTGTTATGACCATTATGAAGTTGATCAGTTGCAAGTTGAATAGGTCGTAAGTCGACACAACTGTACATCTTATATAATTCCCAATTTATTTAAGAAAACCAAGAAGGTTACTCAAACTCAGAACTAATAATTATATTACAGCCTAGACATTATGCAACTGATTTCAGAATTGAACATTAGAATATATATGTTATCTTTTCGCTAATCACAGCGTTGAAATCTACAAAAATAGAGAAATAAATGTCATCAGTGCCTCTTTGTTTATTTCTGGCTTAACATAACGAATTCAGTTTGTGATTCAGGCCGTTTTTGTAGTTAGAAATCGTAACTCTTAATATCAGTAATAATAGAAGAGAATGTTTTCAAATTACGAGATTGGACATTTAGATAATTTTCCATTTGTCAATAAGAGCATTTGTTGAGTTTGCCATTTAATTTGAGAAGTAGAATTCATGAACGACTAGCGATCTGTGTAAGTATTGTCGATTTCCAATGTGAATCTGTTATTACATCAGCTGTATTTTTATGTATTTTATATTGCAATTGTTTATAGGTATGTAATAAACAATTTTTAATGATTTACTTTTAATGATAATTTACATAGAGTAGCTCAAAAGTGATTGACTGGATTTATTTTCATTCATGAGATATTTAGTGGTATGAAGGCTGTGGCTTGTAGGAAGGCTGGGGGTGGTAGGCCTGGGGCTTGAAGGTGACGGGGGGACCGTACTGGTGGGGATACTGAGCCTCGCCGTAGTAGCTGACCTCAGCCTGGTAGCCGTTGTAGTGGTCAGCCACGTAGTTCACCTGCAGAAGAGATATATGGTATCGTTCGCAGATCGAGGAAAATAAGCCAATCGTTCATCATTAAAATAGTATATAGCGAGAGCAGCTGCCACACTCACCGTCTGCTTGCGGCCGTCGGGAAGCTGGACAGTGTAGGATCCCTTGACGGCTTTGCCGTCGGACTCCTCGCTCTGGCCGAAGTCGGTGCCGGCGTATTCATCCTTGACTCCGTAGGCGAACTGGTACGGCTTCGGCTCCTTTCGGGATTATGTTAATGGTTAATTCATATAGGAACTAAAATCGACAGTAGGAAAACACCTTTTCATTCAATATATATTGACGACCTACCTCCTTGTAGGAAGGCTGGTGGTATGGATCCGAAGGGGCGGCCAGAGCCACGCCCACCAAAGCTAGCACCAAGACACCCTGTCGGAAGGAAATAAGTTTGTTACCAAGTACCACAGTGGAAGAAAAACATCGTTTTCTAGTATACTGCTACTTCACATTATGAAAATCACAATTCACAGTCCATTCGACTTCCTAGAAGCAATAATCCGACGGAAGAGCACCTTGTTGAACATGTTGACGCGGTGGAGATGAGGAGGT
>NC_091550.1:50606365-50608865 GCF_042767895.1 Penaeus vannamei
CGTCTTGTGAACATGTTGGTTAAACTAATGATCGCCTTTCACGAATCCCGCCCTACGGTCGTCGAATCGTTTTTCGGGTGAATTTTTGGGTGGATTGAGTGCACGTGTCGATAGTTTCTTTCTTTCTCTCTCTCTTTGTTGCTGTGTCTGAGATGCTTCGTGAAGGCGGTTGGAATATGGTTCTCGCTCTGAAATATATTCCACGACGACGAATTTAAAGAGGATGGAGTTAATTCTTACATGTTGGTGGAATTCGCAGGTTCGCGTGAGTTTTATATGAATTTCGGGTATTATGCAATGGCCGCGAATATAGCCTGTATCATTTTGAACCAAGAGCCGTGAAATTGGATACTTACCTCATTTTGAACCCGATTCCCCGTTTCTTTGTTGCGTCCGAGTGATGTATTTGTTTCTCCGTCTTCGTAACGGTTGCGTAAAGATTTGTTGGTGTTCTGTGATTATTTCTGCTTGCTTGTGCTTTCATCAGGCGTTTCTTCATCTCATCCTCAAATTTCTCTTATAGACGATCATGTCAGTTCTTCCTTCGCTGGATTTTGATGTTTCTCAACGCGTGAACTGATGATCGCGTCTGTAAATGTTGAATTTTAAGCAAAAATATTGTGGAAAAATATTGAAACGAAGGACAGACTTTGTGCTTTTAAAGTTAATTTGATTGTTTTCTGTTTAATCGCCTCGCTTACTCATCCTTGGCTCACGGAACATTTTCTATGCGATTCAATAAACGTTCGAGCTCTTTGAAGCTGCTTTACGGAAGGTCGTCCGCGCGGATCGACGCCTCGTCTCGCTCCCAAGCACAGTGCCTCTCCAACACGGGGAATTTTTTCCATTTTTTAATTTCATTTTTTGTTTATTTGTTTATTTTTATTAATTTATATTTTATGTTAGACATAAGTGCCTCTCCAACACGGGGATTTTTTTTCCATTTTTTAATTTCATTTTTTTTTTTATTTGTTTATTTTTATTAATCTATATTTTATGTTAGACAAATGTAGATAGATAGAGTTGGATTGGTGTGTGGGTAGTAGGGTAGGTAGATAGATTATATTTATATTCTATTATTGTATGTTAGATGCTATGTAATTACATGTGTACATATTAGTGGTGGTGCTGACGTTACTGGCATCACCATCGCCATCATCACAACCATCACCATCATCATCACCACTATCACCATCATCAGAATTTTCATCATTATAAGCATTTTCAGCATTATTGATTTGCATTTTGTTACAATATTTATTTTATGACTAAGACAAGGAATTCAGGCCACGGCTCTCAGTTGAACATGGTGTATTGTTGTTGTTCATGCACGAAATGTTTGTAGATAAACAGATAATTGTTACAGGCATAGGCGATACAATGCACACCGTATCTAAGATGTACACACGAAATGATAATGATCGCGTTAAAGGTCATTTTATAGTTGGCATTAGGGTGATTATGATTGTTCTTATGTTTTGGTATTATCAGCATCGTGGTTGCAATTGGGGTTATATTTATAATTGTTTCCATTGCTTTTTGCAGGACTACTCTTTATTATTTTTTAATGCTATTTGCATTGCAACTAATACCACTATCATTGATATCATTGTAATTATTATTGTATTATTATCATTATTATTATTATTATTACCATTAGTATTATTGATACTATTATTGTTATCATTATTGTTATTATCTTTTTAATATTTTTAGTTGTCATTGTTACTTTTTATGTGTTGTTATTATTATTGTTATTATTATTATTAGTAGTAGTAGTAGTATCATCATCATTATTATCATTATTATAGTAATTATTATTATCATTATTATAGTAATTATTATTATCTTTATTACTCATTTATTGATTTCTGTTATTTGCTATATTTGCTATGATTTTCGTCACATCTATATGAGATAGCCAAATTTAATTAGGGTTGTCCTGAGAGCTAAGGAAGCGACTTAATTAGTGGGTAGTCACAGATTGAAAAATAGGCAGTAAAAACTAATTCAGTTATTTCCAGGAAATCTAATAGAAAATATCCTGGCTAAGGAACGTTCAGTACAATCTCTCTCTCTCTCTCTCTCTCTCTCTCTCTCTCTCTCTCTCTCTCTCTCTCTCTCTCTCTCTCTCTCTCTCTCTCTCTCTCTCACACATACACACACACACGCGCGCGCACGCGTATGCAGGCGTATATTTTTTACGCGTTTTACCCCCACTGTTGCAAAATTTATATAGAAATAAAGGATGACTTTAATAGGCGCTGTAACATTCATCACGGGTTGATTCTGCGCGACATTCAGTGCAAATCTACCCGCCATTTATCAGCCCCCGGATCACGCTCGCAAATGTCGGCATAATGGTAGAGATTTATTATGATCCCGAGAGATTTCGCTATTACGGCGTGATGATAGAGAATAAAAGAATATTCAAGATTAGGTTTATTTGTTTATTTACTTTTTGATATATTTTGTTATTTATGTGCTTATAGCGCACGCA
>NC_091550.1:50643865-50648865 GCF_042767895.1 Penaeus vannamei
CTCGTTGTGGCCGAAGTCGGCGCCGGCGTATTGGTCGTTGATGGCGTAAGCGTAATTGTACGGGATGGGATCCTATCGAAAGAGGGAAAGATCATTTTGTGTTTTAGCAGTTCCTTTGATAATGTTTTCACGATGCGTGTATTGAAGGTTGTATGCCACATCATATACTGACCTCCTTGTATACAGGCTGATGGGGAGGGGGGCCATAGGGGTCCGAGGGGAAGGCCAGGGCTACTCCCGCCACGGCCATGAGTAACGTTACCTAGAAAGAAAATTATTAAGTGCAAAAAAGAAATAAGATGATATAAACGTTTCTGAAATATGCTTTTATCTACATATTTTGATATCTACATAAGCATATACACACATACATATATATACATACATCCGTATGTACACATGCGTACATACAGAAGTACATTCATATTTACGCATACATAAAAACATTTATTCATACATACACCCATGCATACTTTAATTAATACTTTAACAGCACACACATGCATAAATTCATATATACGTTCACTACCACCAAATATTTTTCTTCACATGTTCTTCAAATCGAATAATAATTCCGTATGCAGAACCTTGGAGAACATATTGCTGATGTCTGTAAGGTGTGAACACGCTGAGACGAGGATGTGCGAATGGTACCCCAACAGCCGCCGTTGCCTCCTTATATACACTGACTGGAGACTTCGCGGTACCCCCCCTCCCCTGACCCCCCTCCCTGCCGTCCCCAGTGCCCCACCCCTCAATTAATCTGTCGTGACATTGCTTTATCGCAGAACGTTTCTAGGGGAGGTGGAGACAGACAGAGACAGACCAAGAGAGGGGGGGGGGGGAGAAAGAAAGAAAAAAGAGAGAGCGAGAGAGAAGAGGCGGAGAGAGAGAGAGAAGAAGAAGAAGAAGAAGAAGAAGAAGAAGAAGAAGAAGAATCGATGAGAGAGATTGGGGTGGGGGAAGAGAGAAAGAGGGAAGAGGCGGGGAGCGAGAGAGAGACAAGAGGCGATAAGAGAGAGAGAGAAGAAGCGATGAGAGAGAGTGGGGTGGGGGGAGAGAGAAAGTGGGAAAAGGCGGGGAGCGAGAGAGAGACAAGAGGCGATAAGAGAGAGAGGAGAGGCGGGGAGAGAGGGAGGAGAAGCGAGGAGAGAGACAGAGGGAGGGAGGAGGAGAGGAAGAAAGAAAGAGACGAAAGGGAGAAAGTAAGAGAGAGAGAGAGAGAGAGAGAGAGAGGAGGGGGAGAAAGAGAGACAGAGAGAGAGCCAAAGAAAGTAAGAAAGAGAGAGAGAGAGAAAGAAAGAAAGAAAAAGAGAGACAGCGAAAGGGAGAGGAGCGAGAGAGATAGGCAGGGAGGGAGGGAAGCGGGAGGTGGGTGGGGGTAGTGATAAGCAAACCTACTAACGGAAAGTAGAAGTGTATTGTTCAGGGGCAAAAATATCGGTCACGATGACTTTCTCGTTTGAAAGCTGGCGAATTTTCCTTTGGAAGAAGACCAGTTGCACGACCGCAATGTCAAGGAGAGACACGAGTGGGAAATATGTCAATAATAAGCGAAAACAATTTACACTTTCTTCTAGGATGATAACTCACGTTCAGCGAAAGATATCACGTAAATACTGTTGGGGTGGGTCGCATGGGTATCTCATAGTAGAGGAAACATACTGTTACTAATTCCATTTTCTAACTGGCTTTATATATATATATATATATATATATATATATATATATATATATATATATATATATATATATATATATATATATATATATATATATATATATATATGTACATGTGTGTGTGTGTTTGTGTGTGTCTGTGTATGTGTGTGTCAGAGATTAAAACATTTTGATGCTAACGAAATACCTTAAGTTTAGGGGAAAATGAAGCTGAGATTTATCCAGCGTGAGCAATGTGAGGCGAATCAACAGTGAGGCAACCGCCGTGTTTGATGTGCACCGTCGCTCAGTCAACAGTGTTTGTACAAGGCTACTCCAGAGCGCCGTGTCCTTTCACAGGCCGTATGACAGCGCCGATACCATTGGCAGGGAGAAAATTCAGCCTTCCAAGCGGTTCACAACTTCTTGCTTTAGTCCCTTCTTATTTTTTTTATTTTTTTCTCCTTTTTTCATCAATATATCCTTTTGTTTTCTGTTTTCATATCTCTCTGGTCTCCCTTCACATGTACTTCCTTCTTAGCACTCCTCTTCCTTATCTCTATCCCTCTTCTTCCTCCTCATCATCATTAACATCATTCTGTTCTTCTTCTTCCTCCTAACCAGATCCTCCTCCTCGTCCCTCTCCACCTCCTCAGCCTGTTTTTCGAAATTATGTCTTCTATCGGCATTATGTCTTCAGCCCCAAGGAACGAAGGGGAAGAGTAGCAAGAGAGGATAATGAGGTTGGAGTAGGAAGGAGGAGGTAAGCTGATTGATATATATTTTTTTTTTCATTTTTTTTTTGGGGGGGAGGGTATTTATGATGGAATTGGTTTGTTTATGGTGAGTATGGTGTTATCTCTAGTGAGGATCGTGTTATGTATAATGATGAGATGCATAAAAGAAATGATGGTGAAAGTAAGGAGAATGAAAATAAGTGAGAGATGGAACAAGAGGAATTAATTTGTTGCAAATGGCGAAGAAGGAAAGAGAAAGAAACAGGCAGTGCATTGTTCGAAAGAAAATCGGATACAAACAGGGAAGAGAGAGAAAATACAACTGGTGCTGATTATGATAAACGAGAAGTCGTATAGAAAATGAAAGAGAATCGACAAAGGGAAGACAAACCGGCAACAAATGGCGGACAAAAAGCCCTTGTCTTGATGGATGACATTGGCGAATCCGATTGATGTTGGAAAGATTGATTCTTAAGATAAATAACTTATGGAGTAACATGAGGTATGATGAAGTAGATACTTTAGAGACAAATAATTCATGAAAGGATGGAAGGAATGATAATGATATGAATATGTAAGGAAATCACATGTAAAATTGTTTATTGTTTTGATTTTGATTTTGATTAAATCGGACACTTTAGTTTGCTTACCATTAATTTTTCTCTCTATGCTTGCAGTTCGGTTAATGGTTCTGTGTTCAGAGGGCAATTAATATTTCAGTGTCTGAACTCAATTCCCAGATAAATGTTTAGATTAAAGTATTTGTGAAATGCAATTTAGAGATATTGCAATGTATACACGGTATTATCACCTTGTCGACGCTTCAAAAGTATTCAACCGCCACCACCATTTGTTCATACATACATACATATATATATATATATATATATATATATATATATATATATATATATATATATATATATATATATATATATATATATATATATATATATATATATATATATATATATATATATATATATATATATATATATATATATATATATATTTGTGTGTGTGTGTGTACGTATATATTTATATATATTTTTTTTCTTCTCTGTTTTTTCCCTTCTTTTTTTTACTAATGAGCAGTAGCCTGCAAGGGAAAACTATGTTGACAGGTTTTACTGCCAGATAACAAGATTGCGAAGTGGAGCGCGGACGGCTTCCGGCGGGCGCGATTTGCACATGGGCTCCCCCGAAGACAGGAGGGCGTGCCGGGCATGCTGACTGATGCTGACTGGGAAAAGTTAATGATGGGATGCGATTGCTTTCGGGCACAGGTTTTCTCGAGAATTTTCGTGACGGAGCTATTTTTCGCGCTCCGCTAAGCCGAGGGTTGCCGGGGCGCGCGAAGGCTCTCTCGCTCGCTCTCGGCGGCGGCGTCACGGGGAAAGGGGGCTGCTGGGGGGGGGGGGGGGCCTTTTCTCTGTTCGTCGGTGTTTTTTTTTTTTTTAGATCTTATTTCTTGTTTTTGATTTTCTGTTCCATATTTGTTTGTCGGTGAAATGTCCTTTCTATCTATAGCGCACGAAAGAAAATTCTCTTCAGGTCTTGTAAACAAATACAGAAACAGATACAGTATACATGTCTGTCCTCCATTTTATTAAATGTTTCTATGTTTATAGCAAACGCACACATACATAAAAACACAGACACACGCACACACTCTCACACACACACACGCGCGCGCGCGCGCGCAGAAAGAGAGAGAGAGATAGGAACATATAAAAGAACTATAGGATTTGGGAAGGAGGAAGAAAGGGAGAGTGGGAGAGAGTGTAAGAGAAAGAGGTGGGGTGTATATGTGGAAACGGGAGATTAAAAAAAAATCTTTCTATCGTAATAATTAGGCAAGAGAAAGTGGCAGGCGAGAGGGAGTCTCCGGGAGCGTGGAGAATCCCCCCATTGAATTAGTTCTCCGACAGAGATTAAGGCTTATCTAGCATGACATAGTGGGATTAAGGCTGAATTCATACTGTACAAAGTTTTGGCGGAAAGAGTTTTTGATGGACACGTCCAGCGAGTGAGAAGTAGAGCGAGCTAGTTTCTATCCGAAGCGAGAAAGGCGCCGGGAAAATGGGCTCGAACTTCGGTAGACCGATTAGGGGAGCGTGTTAGAAGACTGCGGGAGTGCTGATGTCTCGGTTATTCGTAAATTCTTATTTTTGCTGGCAACCTTCCGGATATCCTCACACACAAACACGCAAACACACATAGGACATACGTGCACGCACACGCACGCTCAGCCGCCCCCCCTCCCCCCATCACACACACACGCGCGCGCACTCTCTCTCTCTCTCTTTCCCTTTCTCCCTTTCTTTCTCTTTCGCTTTTCCTGCCTCCTTTTTCTGCTTACAACCATCACCGAAAACCGCGGCGGGGCGTTGCGACCCGGCCTCCGGTCAGTCAGTCGTGGCCCGGAGATTCGCAGGCTTTTGGTGCGAGGATGGGAATGGCGGCGGGACTTTTCTGGTCCTCTTGTCCGGGGACTCGCGGGAGATGGAGTCGTGGGGTGGAGGGTGTTGGTCGGAGGGAGGGAGAGGTGGAGGAAGACGAGAAAGAAGGTGGAGGATGAGGAGGAAGTAGAGGAATGGGGAG
>NC_091550.1:50658865-50661365 GCF_042767895.1 Penaeus vannamei
ACTGCTGCTTGATTATATAGACACGTTCTTTACATTATTATACTAAAGTTTCTGTAAACACGTGTTTTTTTGTACTATAATGTAAATAACAAACCAAAAAACAGTGAACAAGAAATATAATTGTGGCACTACAGTATTGAAGAGACACTGCCTCCAGGTGCGTTTACAGCAAGAGTGTCGGCTTCGCCTTCGTGTACATTGTATCCTTTTGGCTCGTTTTACCTCGCTCTTTTTGGTGCTCGTGGAGATGCTCCTCAAAGAGACTGGCATCTTGGGAGACGTGAGTTGGTTCCAAAGATTTTATTTTTGTGTGTTTCCAGCGTCCGAGACGACTTAAACATCAGGGAACGTCTTGATCCCCCGCAGCAGAATTTCTTGTGTTGCTTGGGTCTGGAATCTTCCCCGGAGGGACGAACACGAGGAACAAAGGGAAGAAATCTAAAATGTATTCTTCCTTCTCTCTAGGCTTTATCTGGATCCTAACGCTCATTGAGAAATCACGCATTCGAACGTAGGCACGCTGTCTCAAGTAAAATTGTATTGCTTGCTTTCGGGCGCAGCTTCCCAATTCGTCTTCGATCAGGTCGAAATCTCGAGAGGATGGAGGCGAGTTGGGACGCCTGCAGCGACTTAGACGAGCGGGTGTCCGTGTGTCTGGTTGGCAGGGGTTGGAATCTTGTTGGAAAAAGAATGTAGCTTTCGACGGGATCTATCCTGCTGCTACAACTACGCGTAAGGAATCACGAAGGGGGACTGTACAGAATAGTACCGTGACTAGTTAGTGGTAGGTGGGGGCTGGGCGGTACCCTCCGCTTGGCTTGAAGGTGATAGCAGGTCCGGTGTACTTCGGGTACTGAGCTTCGCCGTAGTAGTTCACGTCGGCAATGAAGCCCTTGTGGTGGTCGGCTTCGTAGTTCACCTGTTGGAACACCGAAAGTATTATTATTATATATTTTTTAGATTTGTTTCCTTTTTCTTTTTCTTTGTAATTCCAAAGGGAAATGTGTAATTTTATCCGTTTTGAGAACTTTGGGAAATGTATTTTTACCGTCTGTTTGCGGCCATCGGGAAGCTGCACAGTGTAAGATCCCCTGACCGTGTTTCCGTCGGATTCTTCGTTCTGGCCGAAGTCTGTGCCGGCGTATTTATCCTGGACGCCATACGCAAACGAGTATGGCTTGGCTGGCTGTTAAGATAAATGAAACTCGTTATTACTTGGCACTGAGCTGTAAATAGGGGGTTACAGCTCCCGTGGGAGGCATTACACGATGCAATTTTTCGTTACCATTAAAGTCACCAGCTTTATGTAACTACTAACCTCCTTGTATGTTGGGGGCGCGTGGTAAAGGTTCGACGGGAGAGAAGCCACCACTGCCACGAGGGCCGCGAGGACGGTGAACTGATTAGAAAGGAGAAAAGAGAGGACATTTTTCTTAGTCACTGCAAAAGAAACGTTTCAAATCACCATTACGTAATTTTTTGCACACACATGTTATCAAAAATCCTTCTTTACCTTGTACATGGCTGTCGAGGATGAGGCACGTAGCATCCGAGACCGAGGGAAGGCGTGAGTGGTGCCTCGCCGTCGTCCACGCCCACATTTATACGAGTGAGGGAGAACCGTCCTGGCCTTGAGGGGGGAGATCGGCCTGGGCTCCTCGTCGGCGGCCGTCTGGACCGTGGTCACCCCCTGCAGGCCGGGGGCGGCGCCCTGCCTAGGCTTCTCTGCACACGTGTCTTGATGTGGAAATGCTTTGAAACGTGTTGCCAGATATTAGCAAATGCATGGGAGCTTTTCATGAATACATGTTGTATAGTTTCCTTGTTGAATGCTTGGCTACACTGTGAGTATTTGTATTAACTACAGTATATTGTAAGAAATGTGTCTCGTACTCTATGTCTGTATTTTTTATTTGTCTCGATTTGTGTAGTATTTGTTTTGTCTGTATTTATTTGTATTTACATTTATCGGTATGTATTCACGTACATGCTAACTTAGCAATTCTGTATAATTTACATATCTGTACTGTAATGGATGGAATGAGACAGAGAAACACTCCACACACACACACACACACACACACACACACACACACACACACACACACACACACACACACACACACACACACACACACACACACACACACACCCACACACACACACACACACACACACACACACACACACACACACACACACACACACACACACACACACACACACACACACACACACACACGCACACGCACACGCACACGCACACGCACACATACACACACATTCGTCTATAGATAGATAGATGAATATTGGTATATTTATGCCTAAAAGAAAAGAAAAAAATATGTATATTATATATATATATATATATATATATATATATATATATACATATATACATATATATATATATATATACATATATATATATATATATATATATATATATATATATATATATATATATATATATATGTATATATATATATATGTGCATATG
>NC_091550.1:50666365-50668865 GCF_042767895.1 Penaeus vannamei
AGAGGTCGTTGTTATTGTTGTTGGCGGTGTTTATTGTTTTGGAGGATTAGGTTTCATCCATTCAGGTGAAAATTGGAAGGGTGAAACCGGCGTCGTTCTGGTAGAAAAGTTGGCAAAAGAGCCACTGAAGCGTGTCGTGCTTGTAACAAAGAGAGAAACTCCGCGCCGTGTGCAAATGGGATGTTTACTTTGACGCTAGGGTTGTTTTCGCCGTTTTTTCCCTGTAATTTGAAAAAAAAAAAGTTGTTTTGGATTATTCCTTTGAAAGGATTGATAGCAGGAGATTGGTCTGTACCTTCAAGGCGACGGGATGAGAACCTTCTCCCAAGAAAAGCGAGGCCGTGGCACAGCATGTACGGTGAAGGGGTTCGGTAACTTCGGTCCCCTTTATTAATGGCGTTCATCCAGTGTGTGAAAAAGACGAGAGAATGTTTCACCATCCTTGCCTTTCCTCGCCGCAGTAATCGCACATGTCACCCAGGACAGCATATGGCGGTGGACCACCAGTTGCCTGTTGCACCGTTAGATGATTACGACACTTGTAAAATCGGTGCTTTGGCGTATACTGTTGTGTTTATGATATATACTTTTAGATAGGAACAATACTTTTACGAGTATTGTTAAAAGAAATATAGTATATCCCGGAAGACGACTGCAGTGAAACTTTCTTTTGTGGACAGGGTTTTTGTACATGTTAATATGTTGTGAATGAAAGATGGAAGGTAATTTCGGGTTTTTGCAATTGCAGGAAATAACGGAAAGGTTTTGCAAAATAACTCGGTAAATGAATGAGATTTTATTTCACAGCGTCACGCAATTTCGAATTTTTACGACTTAGGTTTTTATATGTAGATGTCAGGTGAATTGTTTGTTAAATTGAATATGATTATCTTTTTCATGAATAATGTCTCACGAATAGTGTGTGTGTGTGTGTGTGTGTGTGTGTGTGTGTGTGTGTGTGTGTGTGTGTGTGTGTGTGTGTGTGTGTGTGTGTGTGTGTCGACATATATATAAACACACATTGGCACACACGCGTATGTATATATATATATATATATATATATATATATATATATATATATATATATATATATATATATATATATATATATAGACACTCAGACACGTGAAATCCATTTTTTTCAGTATGCCCGATTATCTTTCTATCAGTGTATAGGTAATTAGATATGTAGAAATTACTCATCATATATTAATTAAAGGGTAAAGATGAAATTAGTCCTATCGTGAATTGCCATCTGTAACTGACAGGCAAGCCCCAGAAGCGCCATTATGCAATACTTTATTCCGCGAATTCACACAGCGCGTGCGAGGGACGGAGGCAGCGGATAGGCAGCCAGGAAGGAAGGGAGAAGCCGGCTTGTTTATTTCCGTATAACTGAAAATATGCCGCGAACTCGAGCCTCCGTGCCACTCTCCCGGGGCATCGCTGCTCACAAACCTCATTTGCATTTTAAAGGAAACCGGAGCGGGTCCTTTCACCTCGGGTCGTCTGGGAGGCATCGGGTTGGGCGCCGGCGGTTGGGGACGCGCGCGCGCCTGCCTCTTCTCTCCCTTCCTGTTCCTTTGTCTCCCTTTTCTGTCCTTCTCTTCGCTCGGAGGGCGGGGTGAACGGGTTGGTGGGTGGGTGAGTGGTTGGATGGATAGATGGATGGGTTGGTGGGTAGGTAGATGCATGGGTAGGTGGGTAAATGAGTGGGTGACTGGTGAGATGGGTGATTGGATGGATGGATGGGTGGGTAGGTGGATAAATGAGAGAGTGGATGAGTGGATTGGTGGATGGGCGAGTGAGTTGGTAAGTAGTTAGCTTGGTGAATAGAATAGAGGAATAGAGGAAGGGCATGTTGGTTAGAAGGGAAAAGAGGAGGAAGAATTGTTCATTGGAAAACAGGATAAAAGCAGTGTAAGTAATTGGATAGATTAAAGAAAAACGAAAATACACAACAAATAAAAGAGAAACCAAGGGAAAGAACACAGAGAGTAAAAAATCCATAACAGGATAGACCATGGATTAACAACCCCTAGAACTCGAGAAGAACTAATTGCTTAGAACGTGGCAAACAAAAGAAAACAAAAAATAAATAAATAAAAGAATAAAAAAAAATAAACCTGCAACTGGGACAGGCGCATCCAAAACAAATTAACAAAACGGAATTTGCCTTAAAGCCAATGAATCGTTTCTCGTTGTTGTTATCTCAAGGTCTTTGCCGAAGGGTGAAGTTGGCGGGGGGGGGGGGGGGTTAGTCGAAATTGAATAAGGGGATTGCTCGCTCTCCGGGGGTTGTTTACATTTACAATTATTAAAAAAAAAAATGGATATTGTGGTGTTACTGATGGTAGAACAGGGAGGAAGAGGGAGTAAAGGGGAAAGGGATGAAAAAGGGAAGAGGCACGGAAGGAAAGGAGTGAGTGGGAGAGAGAGAGAGAGAGAGAGAGAGAGAGAGAGAGAGAGAGAGAGAGAGAGAGAGAGAGAGAGAGAGAG
>NC_091550.1:50688865-50691365 GCF_042767895.1 Penaeus vannamei
CCACTTTAAACGTATAGTTTGACAGGTTTGGTTATAGATGACATCAACTTGTTTTGCAAACCCGATAGATATTGCAAATAAAATAAAGAGATTTAAAGGAAAGTTATATTTGGTCTGGTTTGCTGAATTGTGGGACAGTTGTGTTGACTAGTTTGTGACAGGTTGAAATGGCGGAGGGCATTGTTTGGGCGAAGGGTGAAAAGACTAATTGCCAATTATATGAAATTGAAACAATAGCTTTCAAATTTGTTCTATGTCACCAATGGTAAGGAGATTACTGTGCGATCTACTGTTAATGCTAAGGGGAGCTATCCATAGAAACATCGTATGATATCGGAGTACGAAGAGGGAGAGAGAGGGGGGGGGGGGGAAGAAAAGAGAGAGGTGAGTAGAGTTTACGACAGAGACAGGAGAGGGAAAAGATGGTACACAGCTGCAGACACGTTAGCATACACTCGTTACATCTATATACGTCCTTTGCCGACGCACGCGTGTCTGTATATCTGTGTACCGGTGTGTGTGTGTGTGTGTGTGTGTGTGTGTGTGTGTGTGTGTGTGTGTGTGTGTGTGTGTGTGTGTGTGTGTGTGTGTGTGTGTGTGTGTGTGTGTGTGTGTGTGTAAGCGTTTGTATTGTCTCACCTTCACGGAATTCCCATCAGAGGATTCGTCGGCGCCGAAGTTGAGGCCCTTGTAGTCATCGACAACGGCGTAGGAGTAGCTGTATGGGCGTGCGGGGTGCTTGTAGGCCGGTGCGTGGTGGGGAGGGGGGTACTGCGGGTGGGCCAGCGAGCACGCCAAGACGGCCGCGAGAACAACAAACATAGCCTGGGCGTGAGAGAAGAGAGGAAACGCGCATATTATTTTTCATGACCAGGTTGTTGCTCTTATTTCTCGTTCGTGATGTGCATGAAAAGATATTTCTTGGGGTTATGCAAAGTTGCAAATGACTCACTAACGCTGGAGGGACATGGAGGTGGGCGGGTTGAGCTCGCTTACCGCAGACCAGATGGCTGACGGTCTGGATTTGTTTAAAAGGTGTTGAACGTCACTTTATTGCCCGCTATTGGAAAGCCAAAAGGCGACTTAGCTCTTACAATTTTATCATTAGATAGATGATTATGACTTTTATGACAGTGCAATTAGTACTTCCGTATTTATTATTTTTTATTTATTTATTTATTTATTTTTATCAAATTAGAGCGTGTACCAAGTGAATGGAACTTTTGATCGAAATCACTATGAGTAAGCATGGTTATCAGGGGAGGGCCATAACATGTAAGGGCGAAACACAATAGAATATTCATGAAGAGTCGTAATTTAGGCTAGTTAGCATTCATATTACTGATATTGGATATGCGTGGCATTATGTGCGAAATAAGCGATATTGAAGCGAAGGGCGTTAGGGTTCGGTTGGCTTATGCGCCATCAAAAGCCGCTTTTAATGAGACTGTGATTTGTTAGCCTTAAATATGTTTTTAATTGAATTCATTGCCGGTGATTGCAACGGTGCAGACGGATGATCGGGATAATTGGCCTAATTGTTTGCCATCTTACACCCCTTCGTCAAATCCGTCATACTCGCCAAGTGGAAACTCTGGCCAGTTAATTGTTTTTCATAAAGTATCTTGTATTTTATAAATTATCTTGGCTATTAATATATTTTTTTGCTAATGTGTGTAAAGTCTTGACATATCGACAATATGTAATTATCTGTCATGCAAAAGATATGGCAAAAATGGGAAAGAACAGTCGAAGCGAGTGTACCTGGACAGCAGCCATCTCTCTTTGCCTGGTCGAGGAAGGAGTAGTAGCCAGAAGAAGGCGATCTGCAGGAGTGGATGGGTTCGAGCAGGAGCGTCTACCATTTATACGGCCCGAAAGTTGCTACAGCAGAAGGCACGAGTGATTTGGACATCGGTTAATTGACAGGGACTCTCGAACGCGGTTTGCGGCCTTCCTCGCCACCTGCCGCCAGTCCCTCGGTCCTGCGTAATGTATCTCTCTGCTCCGGTGTCTCGAGAGTCCTTGGGATACATGAATATCTTCGGGGACAAGGCAAGCGCAGGGAAAGCTCGATACAGAGGGCGCCTTCAGGGTAAAGACCTCTTGTTTTAGGTAAGAGGAAATGTACCTCTTTTAAGCCCAGCTTTACGCCATCGGTTCGAATTCTCTCTCGACGAAATTGAACCAATTACCACGTGGATGATCACTCCGCTGACGAACACTGATTGGGATAGCGATCACGTTGCGTAACCCAAAATGATCATGATAATTTCCCGGAGGAGCCTGTCACCTGTCAACTGTAGGTAGGCGCAGGGTTTTCGATGATTTTCAACCCGTGTAGAACTACAGGCTTTAAGAGCCCCGCTTCAGCTAATGGGCCGCGGATGATACCTACCTATTTTTAGCACTTCGGCCTCACGCTGGGTAGAGGGTAATGGATTGTTAATCCCAGGGGAATTTCGCGTTATTAAAAGTGATTATACTATTATGTTGCTCT
>NC_091550.1:50711365-50713865 GCF_042767895.1 Penaeus vannamei
AGAGGGGGAGAGGGGTGGGTGGGTAGGGGAGAAGGAAGGGGGGATGGGTAGGTGCGGGGGAAAGGGGTGGGTGGGTAAGGGAGGGGAAAGGGGGAATGGGGGTAGGGGAGGGGGAAAGGGGGGGAAATGAGCTTGAGGATATGGGGAGGAGAGAAAGAACTGGATGATAGGAGACTGGGGAACGGGAGAGGAAGGGAATGAAACTGGAGGATGGGGGAAAGGGGACAGAAATAGAAGATGGGGGAGGGAGGGTGGAGGGAATTGGAGGATGGAAGAGGGAGAAGGAGATAGATACTGGAGGATGGGGGAAAGGAGGGAGGAACTGGGGACGACGGGATGAAGGAACAGGAGTCTGGGTGGGGGTAGACTTGAGAAAAGGGGGGGGAGGTTGCGTAGAAGAAAGGAGTTAGGCAATCGTATGACACAGTGAACAAACCTTCACTTTTGTTTGACAGCTGGAGAGATAGGTGCTGCTTTCATGCGTGTTTGATCTGATCCTGTTCGTAGACGCGCTCCTTTGTTACTGCATTTGTTCCATCAGGATTCCGTTTGCCTTTCATTGCGATGTCATGTTCCAAGTTTGCCAGGCGAGCGAAGAATTGTGAAGGATCCAGGGCTTGGAAACTTTTGAGTCTCGTAGAGAATTTGGACGAGGGAGCAGAGAGAGGCTGAGGGCACTGGGCTGCTACTGGAGGAACGGCACTCCACAGGCGGTCACGTGCAGCGCCACGAGAACCAGAAGAAGCTGAATATTTTCATGGCTGTGATATGTGGAGGGTTTGATGATGCATTGCCTTGTGTACTTGATGCCTGCGCTGCACTTTGGGTGGTTGTTCATTACCAGAACTGAGAATTTTTCGTCGTTTCCTTTCGTGGCATTACGCCACTCGCGTCTTGCACCCACGCCGTGTGGAGTGGCGCGTGCGATCGTTGTCACACACTACAGACACGTCCTTACGTCCACCCTACCCACACCACCAACCCCACCAACCTTAATAAACCCACTCTCGCACTGCGTGGGAACCATCGCCTTTCGCTTGACAAAGTGTAGCTGTTTTGGTCGCAAAAAGACGCACTCTTAATTCCGGAAGGGGGCGGTAAAACCCAGCGTCAAACCGAAGTCACGTTGCTGTCCAAGAAGCTCCGCGCGAGGTGCTGCTACTCCACAGATAGGATTCATCTCCTCGCGATCAATAAATCCCGTGGCTCTTCGTTCTCCCAGAGGCGTCAGATTCGGGGGAAAATGGGATTTCGAAAAGCCACGTCCACTTCATCACCAAAGGGGATCTCACGGCTAATTAGTGTAGAAAACGCTTGTACTATATAATGCCTTTATCTGAATAATGCCTCTGAACTGGAGGCGCTAGTTCTTTTTTTCCACGGCACTCGGGCTGTTGGTTTCCTAGCAATTATTAATGATGTGTTGGATTTGGAATAATTTACTCTTCGATGGCCCTTGTTGCTTCCTTCGGAGAAAATCGGGGATTAGGGAATTATTGATGATCTTCTTCAGCGTGTTAACACTATGGCGCTGTGTGTGTTCAAGAAAGAGTCAATAAAGAGTAGGAGGACGAATGTCTCACGTTAAGTATAAAAAAGAAAAAGAAAACTTCGCTGTTACTCTTGAGGAAGTTAATCCCCCTCCCCCCTCGGCGGATTATGCCTAAGGAGAGGAACCGAGTAAATAAAGTCATAGAAAAGATGAATGTGGGAAAGTTTATTCCTCCCACTTGAGCTTAATTAAAGCCTGTTCCAAATATAAACTCATTCAGCTTTTGTAATTGGTCTTATTTTTCTTTCATTATTTTTATTTTTCATGCTGAATAACGTAGCGTTGGGATGACTGGAAAATACACGTTTAGGCCAAAAATTGTCAAATGCAAAATAAGGAATATAATTTAATAACTGCTTGCCTACATCTTGCGATAGAGAGGTAGGTAGGAAGGAAGGAAGGAAGAAAGGAAGAAAGAAAGAAAGAAAGAAAGAAAGAAAGAAAGAAAGAAAGGAAGAAAGAAAGAAAGAAAGGGAGGGAGGGAAGGAGGAAAGGACGGAAGGTAGGGAAGTAGGTAGGAAGAAGGAAAAGAAGGAAGGTCGGTAGGTAGGTAAGTAGACAGACAGATAGGTAGGTAGGTAGTGTGTATATGTATAAGTTACATTCGTTTTAAACCCACTTTTATAAGTAAACGGTATACAAATGAGAATTGCATAGTTATTTTGAGCTAGTATATTCATATATTCATTGTTTCTCGACATTTTTTATATAAGTACAGTGATTCTTTTTTATATATTTGTGTCGGTGTATGTTTTTTTTTCTTCTCTCTCTCTTTTTTATGGACAGTTAAGGTGTATTTCTTGGTTTGTAAGAGTGGCGTGTGTATGGTACCGCTATGTGCGTTTGTACTGCACCTTGTTTACATGGACTTCATAATAAAATAACTGCACTTGTTTTTGTGTTTGTGGAGTGATTGTTCTCTGGGTGTTATGAAAAAGACGTTTGTTC
>NC_091550.1:50726365-50728865 GCF_042767895.1 Penaeus vannamei
CTGTGAATGCCTTAAATTCTGGGAAGTTTGTTATATGTGGTACAGTTGTATAAATTGCATATTTGTTTTTGCCTTATACATGAAGCATAAAGTGTCGAGAGATGTAAAGGAAATGTGATGTCTGATATTCCTTATTATATTTTCCAGTTCAACATTAGTGGGATTTATTTGTGAGATGGTTGAGAGCTGCAACACTGTCCAGCAACACATGGTACAGAATCGTGGCTTTCTAGTGATCTCCCACCTCTTACACCGCGCCTCCCGCCACCACGTGACCATGGAGGTCCTCACTGCCTTCCTGAAGCTCACAAAGTTCCTTGTCACGTGTCCAAATTCTAACTCTGATTTACTTCTAAAACAGGTCTGCATTGGTTATAGAGAGAAATATTCCTTGTGTATTTATGTGTGTGATACTGTAGTGATAAATAGAAAGATAGATATATTGTGTATATTCTCATTGAGAAACAGGATGAAACCATTACGATTTTAATCAAAATCTGGAATTAATGTAATTTTCTGTTATCCTCCAGCTTCTGGACCACATCCTCTTCAACCCATCCCTGTGGATTTATTCCCCAGTGGCAGTTCAAATGCGCTTGTATACCTACTTGGCCACAGAGTTCCTCTCAGACACACAGATCTATGGCTCTGTGCGTAGAGTGTCAACAGTCTTGCAAACAATGCACACACTGAAGTACTACTATTGGGTTGTTAATCCAAGAGACAAGAGTGGAATAAATCCCAAAGGCCTTGGTAAGTAGTTTCAGATATTGGCCATTTTAGGGGGAGGGGGAATTGACAAGTCTGTATAACTTTGGAAATTACTTACAAAATACTATGAAAACGGGATATGAACATGTCCAGACTTTGAATGTAATTTATCCTTCCAGATGGTCCTCGGCCAAGTGAAAAAGATGTTGTGAGCCTGCGTGCATACATGCTGCTGTTCCTAAAGCAGCTGATTATGATTGGAAATGGTGTGAAGGAAGATGAGTTGCAAGCGATTCTCAACTTTCTCTCAACAATGCATGAGGTTTGTACTGATTGTTTTTCAACAAACAAGTGCAATAATCTGGATGTGCTGTGGTAAATAAGTTTGTCTGAGAAATAATTTATTTTTATAAACTCTAAGAGTTTTTCATTCAAATGAAGATTAGACATCATTAGATACATATGTGTTAACAGGTAATCTGTTTGTTTGTGCCTAAGCTGATATTAAAAAGAGTGTTCCATAATTCTATATTTGGTAAGAAAGATTTTTACTTCTTTACTTGAAACTTACAATTTCTGTCTATTTCAGGATGAAAACCTCCATGATGTTCTCCAGATGCTCATGTCCCTCATGTCAGAACACCCATCTTCCATGGTTCCAGCCTTTGATGCTAAGCATGGAGTTCGTACAGTCTTCAAACTCCTTGCTTCAGAGAGTCAGTTGATCCGGCTTCAAGCACTCAAGCTGCTTGGCTACTTCCTCTCCAGATCCACTCACAAGTACGTGTAAAGTTTACTCCAGCTTCAAAAGTGTTACTTGAGATCAGCTTGCTATGCAGGCACATGAACAGGCATCCAAACTGTGTCTGTTGTTATACTGAATACTTGGAAAACAAATAACACTAGATGAATATAATATGTTTATTACAAGATATGATTTAGATTTGCCAAGATTGTTTTTCTGTAAAGTTTTTCCAGGATGAGTTCAAGTTGTTGACATGGATACAGCTTGTATGCTTTTGAAGTAAAATTCAAATTTGATTGATTTAATTTAATTTTGCTGTTATTTCAGAAGAAAAAGAGAATAATTCGTAGTTAGGAGATGTATTAGATTAAACTATCATGGTAAAGTTGATCTCAGGCATCAGTTTATTGGATTAGAACTATTTTGGTAGTAGAGAATTCACTTGCTT
Organism: Penaeus vannamei; assembly: GCF_042767895.1. Taxonomy (NCBI): domain Eukaryota; kingdom Metazoa; phylum Arthropoda; class Malacostraca; order Decapoda; family Penaeidae; genus Penaeus; species Penaeus vannamei. Next base: position 50,728,270 of record NC_091550.1, read on the forward strand.
TAAGTACTTAAGGAATTTTTGGAATGTAACTAGGATTTGATAAGCTTGAATGTTATGCAATTGACTTCTTGAATGGAGTAGAGGTGCTTTGCCAAGTTATTATTTTTAGGAATCATATGATTTTGAAATTTGATGTTTACTTTTATTATATTTGAATGATTTATTAATCTATGAATGTTTGCAGTGATTTATAGTTATTTGTCATTTTGCCATTAAATGAATGAAGTAAAGATATTTCATCTTAGTGTGATTATAACATATCAGATAGTTCAGCACTGATGATAAAATTTAAGGACTTGGTAACAGTTTCAGATAAATTCATTGCTGCATGCCAGTAAAAATGTTGTACATATTGTTTTAGCAACAGAGCTATTTTAACCTGAGCTTCTTAACCCATTTATATTATAGCTAAGTGATAAAGTTTCTCTGCCTCTTAAAGTTATTTTCTAGGGAATGTTTCTCAGCAAGTCATAAAGCATACTGGCAGTAACTGGTAATCTGTAAAACATTAGAGGTTGTATTATTAGTTACCAGTCATTTTTTGTTGTTGTTAAAAGAATGCGATTTTGTTTGTGGCAAAGACTTTTATTAAACTT
>NC_091550.1:50731365-50743865 GCF_042767895.1 Penaeus vannamei
AAAACCCAAGTAAGTGATATATTTTTTTCTCTTTAATAGCAAATTTGATTTTGAATTTGTCATGTAATGTGATGTTGCAGGTACTTTGATTTTTAGTTAATTTTGTTTGATAAGTTCAGCATATTGAAATGAAATTGGAATTGACTTATAGTGTGTGATGAATACTTCTTTTACTGTATTATACATATTTTATTGATGATTATTTGATTCAGATGGTACATATATCCTGATATGATATATATTTTCAGTGATCCTGAAAGTTTGTGCAACTCTGATTCGCCAAAGCAAACCCTCTGATTCATTAATGGAGGTGAAGAAGCTGTTCTTGTCGGATATGACACTACTCTGTAATAACAATAGAGACAACAGGAGAACAGTCTTGCAGATGTCAGTATGGCAGGTAAGGAAAACAGCCAGTTTTACATGGTTAGCAGGTGTTTTTTATTTATTTCTGTTTGACAAAAGGTTTGACCAAAATTTTTATGGTACACTGAAAGATAATCATCATGATTTTGATAAAAATTCAGAATATCCACTGGAAAAGTGAAGTTATGAAAAGTTAAATCTGTAATAGTGTAAACTCAAGAATCTGATTGTAAACCTTTTCTTTTCAGGAATGGCTCATTGCACTGGCATACATCCACCCAAGAACAACAGAGGAACAAAAGATCAGTGACATGGTCTACTCTCTGTTCCGAATGCTGCTCCATCATGCCATCAAATTTGAATATGGAGGCTGGAGAGTTTGGGTTGACACATTGGCCATTGTTCATTCTAAGGTAATTTTCAGAAAATGAACTTCTTGGAAAGCACAGAACTCAAATCACATTATGTAGAGAACAGAGGATTTGTCCTTTTTTCTAGAAAAGGCATTTACTAAATACTTTGTTTATGGTATTGGTTGATAGTTGAAAAATGTTAATAAGATTTTGGAATATCTGTAGCAGCAATAATTGATGATATATGTAAAAATCAAGTAAGAAAGAATGTTTGTTGATATTGTCTTGTATGTTAACACAAATATGTTAAAACATGTGCGGATCATATTTCATATATAGCATTCTTATTTAACCAAGAAAAATGATTAATTTTTTTTTCTTTATTTCATCAGGTATCATATGAAGAATTCAAACTCCAGTTCGCTCAGATGTATGAGCAGTATGAGAGGCATCGGTCAGATAACATCACTGACCCAGCCATCCGGCAACAGAGGCCAATTTCTACCATCTCTGGCTGGGATCAGGCGGCAAGCAGACAGTACTATGTAAACACAGATGTGTACCCCAATGGCAGTGGATCAGAGGTAAGTTTGGTTGTTTTTCTTTTGCATATGGTACATCTTGGAGCTGTGATGTAAGGGAAATGTGTTAGATGTGACTGTGATTTATACGTTGGTAGCAGTTACTTTGAATTTTACAATAGGCCTATAACTCCACAAAGAGTTATTATTGAATACTAATTTCCTGTATTAGTATTAATTCTAAAATACTTAAATTTAATATTTTCTTGGTTGTTTCAGATTGTTGGAGAAAAAATGCCTGCTGTTGAAAATGGGAAAGTTTCCAGCACCCCTGAACCAGTTCAAGAACTTCCCAAAGACTTAGAAACTGACTTAGCATTAAAGGAGAGAAGTCAGGGCATCAAAATAACAGAGGACAAAGAACAACTTCACCAGGAGCATCTTCAGAAACCTTTGGAAGAAGTAGAGCCCAAAGAGGACAAGAGTCTAGGTTACAGTTTGGGTAGTGTTAGTGGAGGTAATGCACTAAAGGCAGAAGACAAGGGTGAAGCTTCTCATAGTGCCATAGAACGGACTTTAGAGACCACCTCCTCATCAGATCTAAAACCTTTAGAAAGCAATCCAACAACTGTGCAAATCCAAGGAGAAGTTAGTATATCTGACCCAGATGATTTTAGGTGTAATGAAATGCTCAACACTAGCAGTGTAGAGGTAGATACCCTGGATAACAGACATTTGGATAATAAGACCATAGAGGAGTGTGGGGAGAAGAGTGAAAAGAAGGTAGCAGAAGAGGAAAAGGATAAAACAACGAAAGAAAAGGAGGGCATGAAAATTGAAGATGTTGCCAGAGAAGATCCCGATACACCAAAGAAAGGTGAAAGAAGCACAGCAGATGAGGAGAGCAAGTCAGATGAAGAAGAGAAGAAAGATGAAGACAAACAAGAAGGATCAGATACAGAAAATGTGGAAACCAAGACTACAGTCATTCCATCAGTGGAGAAGCCAGATAAAGAAGAAACAGCTGACACCACATCTGATGAGAAGCCCAAAAGTAGTGAAGAAAGCATTGCAGTTGTAAAAGCAGAGGAGACACAAAGAGAAAAAACTCCTGATACCTCTGATGGAACTGAGGCAGTAGAAACAAAGGAAAAAGTTGAGGATGAACAAAAAGAAAAACCTAGAGAAGAAGAGAAAGAAGGAACAAAGGAGGAAACTGACAAACTGAAAGAAAATGAAGAAGGAGGAAGTGCTGAAGAGAATGAAAGTTCAGAAATTCCTGAAGTAGCACTTCCAGCACCTCAGCAACCGATGATTGCAACTATCTCAGGAAGCTTACATGAGAAGGATAAATGTGAGAAAGAGAGGGGAGTGAAGGAAACTGATGAGGAAGGCGAAGTTCAAGTGGTTGATGTTATTGGCAAAAGTTCAGAAGCAAAGGAGGAAACTGAAGAAAAGGATTCAAATCAGGCTCCTGTAAATGATGTTCAGGAAGTCCCATCAGTGGATAGTACTGAGCAGACGAATGCCGAAGAAAAAACAAAGGAAACACTGAGTGACAACAAAAGCATAGCCCCAGAAGCAAAGGCCTCTGAAAGACAAAATGATACTATAGAGGGACAGCCGCCTTTAGTTAGTAATAAAGATACTGATGTAGAAGAAACACCAGTGTCAGATGTTCCACCAGACACATCAAAAATAGAAATATCTGCCTCTGAAGGTTTATTAACCCTACCTTCTAAAGCCTGTGATAATGTACAAACCACTGCTAATTCTGCCTCTTCCCCTGCAGCTTCTAGTCCTGTTAGTAGTGCTGTTACAACTCCCAAAAAAGACTTGTTGACTCAAAGTACCAGTCAGACTTTAGCTGAAGACAAACAAGAGCAGACCAAGATTGAAGTACAATTGACAAATAAAGAAGTACAAGATTCCACTGTGGAAGATTTGCAATCAAGCATGGAAGAGGTTCTCTGTTCCCCAAGTAAAGATGGTAATTGTGAACCTGCATCATCAGATATAGAGGTTCAGGATTCACCCGTTACAATGGTTCATAGTTCCTCATGTACAGAGACTGAAGGTACTCCCAAGAAGGACATGTCATTTCTACCAGGCACAAACAAAAGCACAGAAAAAAAGGGACAACTCGATCATACCACTGAAAGAACCTATTCAGAGACTGTGGAAGGGGTGCCCAATGCTCTTGTTTCTGAAGAGCAACCATCCCAAGAGGCTACTCCAGCTTCAAGTTCCAGACACAGGCCCAGGGACAAAGAATCCCAGACAGAAGAAACAGGAGATGATGATATAGATAGATTAGAGGCAGAAGATATCCTTCAGGTACAGGTTGAATCTGGTGAAAATGTACATCCTCCTGTAGAGGATGACAAGGAGGTGGAAGCTAAGATGGTGGAAGAAAACTCTCTTGTAAAGAGCAGTGAAGTGGAAAGATTATCAAAAGACCAAGTTGATCTTGGTTTGAAAAGACATGGAATTTCATTGACAAGTCAAGCAAATGCAGAAAAGGAAAAAGACAGACAGAGTAAGTACTAATTAATTTTGCTTATATTTATTAGCTAATTGGTTATATGCATATTAATACATAGATCATGGAAGGAGATTTTTATTTATGTTTAGAATACTGAAACATAAAAAACACTTTGTCCACAGGTGAATCAGAGCGCAAGTCAGCATCAGTCTCCCGAAGTTCCTCTATTGGTTCTTCACAGTCCCATTCTCGCCAGATATTCTCCTCAGGACCTACACGGCCGCCTTTCAGAATCCCAGAGTTCAGGTGGTCATACATTCACCAGAGACTTTTATCAGATGTGTTATTCTCCTTAGAAACTGATATGCAAGTGTGGAGAAGGTATGCATCAACCCTTTATATTGTTTTATGATTTTTTAGGTATTTTTAGAACAGCAGATTGATTGATGAAAATAATATGTAGTCTTAAAGACTATTTTTTCTTATTTTACTTTCGGTCTTTACAGCCACTCCACAAAGAGTGTACTGGACTTTGTAAACAACAGTGAAAATGCCATCTTTGTGGTTAACACAGTTCACCTCATATCTCAGCTGGCAGACAATCTCATTATTGCTTGTGGTGGCCTATTGCCATTATTAGCATCGGCTACCTCACCTAATGTAAGTATTTTTTTTTTATATGTGTCATTCTTTGTGTCTGTTTCTCTATGAAGCTTGTAGATATCTTTTGTATACCTTCTTTTTTATTTTGTTATATGACTTTACTTTTGTATGTACTCTGAATTATGAATGGTAAAACACTCTACTTTGTTGATACTGTAAACTGGTTGATTTGCAGAATGAGTTAGATGTGCTGGAGCCAACACAAGGGATGGGAGTAGAAGTGGCTGTTTCTTTTTTGCATCGATTAGTGAACATGGCAGATGTCCTTGTGTTTGCTTCATCACTCAACTTCTCAGAATTGGAAGCAGAGAAAAACATGTCAAGTGGAGGCATTCTCAGACAGTGTTTACGACTGGTATGTGAACAACTAGTATTCAAGAATAGAAGTTGGAAGGATATGAAATATTGGTTATGAATTGATATGTTCTTTTATGATATTAAAGACATCAGGATTGGCTGTTTAGATATTAATTTACTTTTTTATTTGTTTCAAAATTGCTGACTTTAGATATCTGTGTATTATAGGTTTGCACAGTTGCTGTAAGAAATTGTCTGGAGTGTCGCGAAAGGACACGCCTTCAGGATGCTAATGGGGCAAGTGGCAATGGCATCAAACCTGTTAGTAAATCAAGACACATTCACTCTCTAATAAGGGGAGCTCAGGCATCTCCGAAGGTGACTCTTAAAGTTTAAAACCATACAGGATATTTGTACTGGATGAGTTGATTTTGCCTAGAACTTTTTAGCTTTATTTTTAACTGTAGATTTTTTATAGAAAGCTTTTAAAACAGTTTTAGAAGGAAAAGTGTAAGATTTTTTTTGTAGATTTTTACTTTTAATCTACAAGTTTTTTCCTTGTGAAATTATAAACGAATTGTCAAAGAGCCGTTCAAAGAGAGAGTACTTACTATCATCATATTCAAATATTTTCTTTTTTTTGACACAGTCCTCTCTCTTAACACAGAACATAGTTGAGAACCTGGGTACACAGAACAGTCCAGTTAGAGACCCAGAGAAACTTCTCCAGGATATGGATGTCAACAGACTCAGGGCTGTTATATATCGTGATGTGGTATGTACGCAGATTACTATTTTGCGGGTCTGTGATCCCTATTTTTGTGATTTCCTGCTTGAATTTTTGCAAGGTGAACTTCCTGAATTTGAATTGGAAACTTACCTTACTCTAAACCCAAAAGGATTTTGAGGAAATACTGTAAAGATGTATTTTAGGCAAACTTTGGCCCATTCATTTTTTCTTCCTTTCTTTTTTTTTTTTTTTTTTGTACCCTTTTTGAATGACATCAGTTCCTTTGTACCATTTAGAGAATTCATTGCATTACATATTGTTATACTTTTTATTTAAAATCAATTAAGTGAACTAAAATCTAATAAAAATTACCAGTCAGAATCATATACCAGTGAAGACTGATGCCACAGAAAAGTTTTTAGTTGTTTTCAGATAAAAGAGAAAAGTGCTTTTTAATAACTTGATTTATTTTCATTTCTTACAGGAGGAAACCAAGCAAGCACAGTTCCTGTCATTAGCAATTGTTTATTTTATCTCGGTGCTGATGGTGTCAAAGTATAGGGACATCCTGGAACCTCCCACCAATGCCCCCTCCTCTCCTCCCCCACCTCCCCAGACAGCTCACACCAATGGGGCATTCACACAACACCATTTCTCAGGTAGGTTTTATAGTAGTTAATTTTATGATAATTTGGGAAGTCAATTTGGTGCAAGAATTTGAATGACAAATTTATAATTATATGATTGTACTTTAGTGGTTCCTGTTATATCTTTATCATGATATGAATGTTGGTAGGATGTTGTGATTATCCTTTTTTTGCTGCATGTGATATGTCTGTGTCATCAGAAGAGAAAGCATCAAATGAAGGCAATAAAAAAGACACAGACAAGGTCGATGATAAACAAGGAACAGCATCCAGTAAAGAGACTCCAAAATTAGAAAAAGGTGAGAGGTGTCAAGATGAAGTAAAGGGTAATAAAGAAAATGAAGTAGCAGTGTTACCCATGGAGATGACATCAACTGTCTCAGAGGTAGTTTCCAAGAACCTGGGGAAAACAGGCGATTTGGAACCATCATTGTCATCCACAGGCGAGAGTGGAGGTGCAGGTGGACTACCAACTTTAACTCTTTCAGTGATGCAGTCTAATCTCAAACAGACACTCCCTCCTAGCATTGTACAGACTTCTGCACCTGAGACAAAAGATTCACCACTGGAGGCAACACTGTCTTCTAGTGGTAGCAAGGGTGTAGTGCATAAAACAAAAACATCAGCTACTTCCCCAATGCTGCCATCTTTCACTCAAACAATAGATCCCAAATACATGCCTGGTAGTTCCTCCACTGGTCTCTTTGGAAGAGCAAAAGAGAAGTCTTGGAAGGTAACTCTTTTTGGAGGACGAAGCAAGACAGTCAAAAAGGACCATTTGCAGACTCCTGATGCAAAAGAAAACTCTCCACAGGAGAAAGACAAGAATAAAGAAGGTACAATGTAGACGTCTGGAGATCACGTAGAAGTTGTAAAATATCTGGCACCTTGTTGTTTTGTCTTACAGATTTGAGTAAAAGAATCCGTTGTTTTCAGTATAGTATGCAAGTATACTTTATTTGTAAATGCCATAAGCTGCATAAATTTATTAAGTGGCTATTTATATTATGTGTTTGTAAGTAACACTATATAGCTGTCTTAGCACCTGATATGTTTTGCCAGATTTGTATCAAAGGTAGTTACATGTTTATCACGGTGCAAAGCATTGCCAACAGTAGGCCTGTGTTTTATGCTCTCTGTTGCTTGTCCTGATGTTTCATTCAGAAGATTTGAACTTTAATAATCCCATGTGATTCTGTAGATTGAAGATGTGTCTTCAAATATCCTATATGTTTTCTTTTATAATACCAAGTTCCTTTATATTTTTAGAATATATGCGGGTGAAGTTAATTATGAGCATTATATATATATAGATGCTATAACTAGCTGAATAAGCTCCAAATGATATGAATACTGCACAACAACTTTGACAGTGGAAACAATTAACCAGATTGATGGTGAAGTACAAGAGTTACTTAAATGATTTATGAACTCTTGGTAAAAACATATATGAAATATAGTGTGTATGTGCATTTGTGTGTGTTTCTGTGTATATATACACATAAAGGAGGAGCGAGAGACAGAATTATATCATTATGTAATTGCTTATGTTTTATTGCAGATCTTCTAGGTATATGTAAATAAGTAATTTTTTATTTTCTATTTTTCACTCACACACCAGTAAAACTATGTGGCTCTTAAGAGTTATGATCTGTGTCCACATTTCATATATTCATTACTATGTATTTAGGTTATAAGTTTGCTTTTGTAGTGCTACTAAATATAGGTGCATTTTTTTGAGTTCTTATTAAGTGAAAAAAAATATCCCAATTTTTAGTCATATGTTATTGTACAGTGAATCTAATAGCTTTAAAAAGTTACTTTGTGATGCAGATATACTGTAAAAGCAACAGCCAAAATGGCAAAGTTTTCTTTATTGGATAATCATCTGGTAAATATATTTATTACATCACTCAACACAAGCTTAACAATCTTTAGAGACAAATTTTGAATATGCAATTGCAAAATGACTCATTTTACATGAATTTCAGGTACTGAGCGCACAGGAGAAGTTGACGAGGATGGTGAATATGAGGTTATTGTTGTAGATCAACATAATTCCTCCATTCTGGCATCAGACCCCTGTTCCACTGCCTCCTCAGGACCTCCATCTCTTAAGGTATGCTTATACACGTGTAAAATGTAACCAGAATTTGTAATCTTTAGACATTAGATAATTATTTATCTTTATTTGAGATTACCCCTTGTTTTACAGAAAATTAAGGAAGCTGATGTAGAGGGTTAATTGTTTATATAACTGTATGTCTCATAATGATACTAAGAAATAAGCTGATTTTTACTTTGGTTGCTTAGAACAGCCTGGCAGCCAAAGATGTATCAGAACTCAAAATAAAAATTGTAATCCTATTGTTAAAGAATCTCCCATTTTCTGTTTGATTTATTTTATCAAATTTCTAGGGTTCTTTTGTTCCATCCTTTTTCTTTTATTATTGTATAATTACTTTTACTTTTTTAAAAACTTTATCTTGTTTTTTCATGTTTGTGGTGTTTCTTTATTCATTTGTCTTTCTGTTGTCTTTTTTTTTTTTTTGTGCCTCCCTTTGCTATCATATTTGTCACATTATTGCCTCTCTACTATCCATTGCCAGCTCTCCTCAGTATTTTTTCAATAACCATTCTCTAGTATTCATCAAGGTTGAATAAATGATTTGGGTTAGCATATTGGATAAGTATTATTGATATTGTAAAAATTTACTTATGATTTATGCAGTGATTTTGTATATAATGATGTGTATCAAGGCTTTGTAACTATACTAAAATTTATGCATTTCATTATTGTGTTTATGTAGCTAGGAAATGATTTGCAAATATAGTAGAAAATTCTTGTATTGAGAATTATGTAATGGCCCATGATTTGCACTTTTCTCTGCAAGTGGCAATACCCTCATTGCTAAAGATATGCAAACAAGATAGTGTGCTGTCTCTTCTTTGGAAAATGTAGTTTTTGCAAAAGTTACTTGATATATTGGATGATGATAGTTTATAGTTTTTTTTTTTGTTTTTTTTCAGTTTTGATTTTTCATATCAACTTTGAAAATATCCACTTTCAAGATTTTATTTTCCTCTTAGAAAAGATATGATATCAAAAAAGAAACAGTACATAATGTATGATAAGTAGACTGGAAATCATAATAGAAATATGTTAATATTCATTCATGTACAATTTATAGTAGTCTGAAATTATTAGATCCCTGCAGTTACCTTGATTCACAGTCCTAACACATAGGCTTTCATCTTTAGAACTACTAACCTGACCCAACCGGTCTTTCCCCAGTCTAACCACACTCTAGGAACTGGTCCTGTTCCTAAGTATGGTTGTAATGCGTATGGGGCTAAGGTTACCAAACCTGTAGCTCGCAACAACATGATAAACCCCAAGGTAACAGAGTCTCCGCAGTATAGTTGTGTTTCCAGGACAGTGCTCCATGTCATGGCTTTCCACATGATTTTTCCTTTGTGTGTGTTGTTTATTTCTTTTAAGGCTTGATTTTTATTGCATCCTGCACTTGGTGAATGAGAACTGATTGGTTCCTGTATCATATGTATGTCAGTATCAAGTTTGTTTTTTGTTTTTTTTCCCATATATAGCAGAATACTTCTTTGAGTTTCATAGGTAATGGTGGTGGTAGGTTTTGCATTTTTTTTTTTCCTTCACTTATATATTTTGGTTTTGTACTTTGCTTTCATTTGATGGTACAATACAAATGGCACAGACATGTACACAATTATCTATGATTTTTGAAGTTGTTGCACTTGAACACGTTACTTTTCTGCATTTCAAATTAGGATCCTAAGCACATTTCTTTATTTTTCTGATTATTTTGATAATCTTGATGTATAGCACTTGTGAGGTATAATGCTTTGTTAAATTTTCATGTTGCTGAAAGAAGCTACAATCAATTTCTACATTTAGAACTGAAAGGCATATTCCTTTCTATTTTTCTCAAAATGAATGTGTTCATGTTCTTGAGAATTAATTGAAATTACCTAAGTTATATGTTTAACTATTCCTTACTATGGAAAAAAATCTTTGATATACATTTAATAGATTACAAAAGAAGCATATCAGGAGAAAACCATATAACATTAAATCGTGCACAGAAAAAAATATTAGCAATGACAAATTTAACTTTGTGTAGTACCTCCTTTTGCAGGTGATGGTTTTGGGGTCAGTAGATATGGCATGCTTATCCCTTGAAAATATATCTTGATAAATTATGTATAGTACCTTTTAGATCATTGCCACTGGTGATAATAGGTAGGTACATGCCATGCCCATTGTGATTTTACTTTATTGATTGTGTTTAGACATAGATGGCTCCACAAAAGTTTAGTCACCATGGAGTCAATTACTAGTCCTGCTGTCTCATCTCCTACCTTTTTCTGTGATTTTCAGAACATTTTTTTTTCTTTCATTGTCATTAGTATTGAGTAGAAAATTATGATAATCATGATTTCAATTATATTAATTATAAAAAAAACATTTTTAATATCATTATGGAAAAAAAAGAATCAAGGAATTTGGAAATTGGGTGAGGTCACATAGGAACTACAGACTCCTTGGTGGCTTAGCAAATGTGGAGCCATATATGTTCAAACAAGTGTCACTAAAGAAAACAACAATGTATGTCATATGTATCCGGTGGCAATGTGTTAAAACATCGTTTACAACAGAGTTGATATGACACAATTTTTCTTTAAAAGAATGCAGTACTGTAGGGTATTTGTGTAAGGCCTTATTCTCTTGCTGTTTGATGTTATTTATGGAAATTTTGTCCAACAAACAGCAGACTTGATTCAACTAAACCCAACTTATCCTAATCCAGCTCAGCTGAATAAAACTGCACATCCTATAGCAGTTGAATCCATTCCAGTTTAATCCACCTCACTCCAAAGCAAATTGTGATGCTGTAGATATAAGCACTGTTATAGAGAATAATCGGTTTCATTACAGAAATGTGTTCTTTAAATTGCATGTAACCTTTTTAAACCCTTGATAGATTAGCTTAAAGATTTAATTATGGCTTGTATGTCTTTTGATGTCTGTATAGTTTCCATTTTAGTATTATTAGTATTATCATTATAATTATTATTATTATTATTGTTTTTATTTTTATTATTATTATTGTTGTAATCACTATCATTATTTTTATTATTGTCATCGTTTTTATTATTAACATGATTATCATTGTTATAATTATAGTTCTTTCATTTCTATGTAAATCCTTACAGGGCTCTGAAGTTGGTGAAGCCGGAAGTGATGTTGGATCAGCAGCTGTCAGCCTTAATGAGGAACAGAATGCGCAGCCTACTGATGATGCTTGGACTGATGTCAACCTCAATGATGGAACACCTGAAGAAGTTGAAACCAAATCCCAGAAATCTGGTATATTTTATCTTAATTTGTCTGTTATTTTGAAGTTATATTATTATTTTGAAATTGTTAGACAAACTTTGGAATTGTGGAAAATGTATTGTACTTTTTCTGTACTTTTTTATTGTATTATGTTTTAAAAATTTGTTTAAAAATGGTTTTCTCTTGATATAACCAAGTTTACATTTATGATATAAGCTGGGAATCGATTCCAGATTAAACTTTCTTTTCCTAAAGTTTGTCATAAAAACATTTGTGTTTTCCTTTTTCTAGTATATGGTGTAGGAGAGACAAGTGAGGTGACACAGCAGCAGCAGCTTTCTACACAACAGCAAGTAGTACCACCGCAGATGCCGCCACCTCAGTCTCTATCACAGCAAGACCCACAGCAGCAACTCTCTGGCCAGATTTCAGTGCTCTCATCTCCGTCCAACATGCCTGATCCAGTGACATCCTCGGTGAAGCACCATCGACCAGAAGACCTCAACATCAAGCCTTTCCTTCACTCAGACTTACCCATCCCGACCCCATCACGTGAAGCCTCCCTCACCCAGAAGTTGGAGATGGCTTTAGGGTCGGTGTCTCCTCTTTTAAGGGAGATCATGGTGGACTTTGCCCCGTTTCTATCCAAGACGCTGGTGGGCTCCCATGGACAAGAGCTCCTCATGGAAGGTAAAGGTGAGGCTGTGAGGTTCTGTTTTTTTTATCCCTTCCTCCTGGTGTGTGGATATCCCTTCTCCTCTGGTGTCCCGTGGTGAAGAACCTCTCAACAGTCGGAAAGAACGTTTTTGAGTATCCCGTCTCTTGAGTGCATGATGGTTTTGCTTAGAAAATTGTTGGTTCCTTATTTTATGTGGGAAGTGCATTTAACACTGTGGATTTATTTACTTGTTGAATAGTTATTCATACAAGTATATGAAGTACCATATATTTAGGTGCATTTTTTTTCTTTCCTTTTTTTTCTTACTAATATAGCTATTTTTCCCTTTTTGTTGCATGTTAGCATATAGCATTCCTAATCAACCTGTACAAATCTGTCATTG
>NC_091550.1:50756365-50771365 GCF_042767895.1 Penaeus vannamei
CTCTTTGTCTGTCTGTCTGTCTCATTCTCACTCTCTCTCTCTCTCTCTCTCTCTCTCTCTCTCTCTCTCTCTCTCTCTCTCTCTCTCTCTCTCTCTCTCTCTCTCTCTCTCTCTCTCTCTCTCTCTCTCTCTCTCTCTTCTCATTCACTCAACCCCTCTCTACTCTCATTTTCCTTCTCTTTTCTCGTTTATTTATCTTTGGTCTTTATATATGACTTCTTTGTTTAATATTTATTTGGAAGTACTGGAAGTAAATTTCCGCAGTTAACTTTATTGGAAGAATTAGACACAATTTTAGTTTTAAAAATCCGACAGAAAAAATAATCGTGATACAATATTCAAGGAAGGCCAAGAATGCACAAACCCTTTTCACATGAAGAAAAAAAAAAAACTATGTTAATCCGGAAAGAGTCTATTCACAAAAGAAATGCAAATGTAGCATGCATAAAGACTGTGTGGACACGCGAATGTAAAAGTCTCCCCTGTAACGTAAATCACCAACAGCCCGTTTTCGTTTTGATGGATGACCTACTAATAACAGGGCCGCAGCACAGAGGGGTGATAACATTATAACCCCGCTAAACCCACAGATGCACATAAACCCGTAAACCTGTGTGTTTTATGAACCCCTAAGGTTTTTTTTCTTCTTCTCATGCTATGATCATGTTTACGTATCTTCGGGGAAAGTCAAGGTTTGATTACGTTCCGTTTTTTTTTTTTCCTTTTTTGATGGATGGCGGTCTGAGTGCAGTGATCGAGGTTCGATGATGTGGGAGATGTATGTGATCATCCATGATTTAGGTTCGTCTGATTATTTGCTAACCACTGGCGAGAGCGTTACCAGTGGGCCAAATAACTATATCAGTTTTGATTTTTTGCCGATAAAAGGAACTGTTGAGTGAATGTACTCGCGTGTGCGTGTCTAAATTATGTGTGTGTATGTGTAAATGTGAGTGTGTGTGTGTGTGTGTGTGTGTGTGTGTGTGTGTGTGTGTGTGTGTGTGTATGTGCGTGTTTATTTGTGTGTGCGTGTTTATTTGTGTGTGTGTGTTTAATGTGTGTATGTTTGCATGTATGTGTCCGCATGCAGCATCATAGCGCCTCACTCTCCACATACCGCCTTCAGCGCCGTCTTCGGGCAGGTGGGAGCCGCGATGACATGACTTTCAGCTCACTTAGGGGACTCGAGCTCCACTAAACCCTTTTGAGGATGAATAAGGAGGGAGATACACTTAGAAAAGGATGGTATTTTGATGATGGTCTTGATGAGTGGTGATTAATGGGGCTAAAAGCGGCGGTGATGTAATTTCTTTTCCGGGTTGTAATGGCGTTTGTGATTGCGATAAGGGAAGAGGGGGAAGTCGTTACAGCGTAATCGTCGCTGGCGAATGGGGAAAGTTTCATTAATATTTACGTAATCTTAATCAGAACGAGAGACTTGATTGCAATTTAGATAATGCGTTGGGATAGTTATGAAAATTTAATCATTATCAAAAAAGAATAATAATGACCCCCTCCCCCCTCCATATTCGTTATCAGTTTTTTTTAACGCGCTCAGATCCCCCACGCGAGCATCTCACAGCAAGATGCAGTGTGTACGCGTCCGAGACATTAATGTTATGCAAACTGTTGGGGGAACCGTCGGAGTGCGTTTCGGCGGGCGTGCAGCATGGGTCCGCGCCGTTGATGGATGAGTCCGGCTGACCTGGATGACCCGCTAATTGCCTCGGTGATTGATAATTACCTGGATGATGGGCTGGGCGGCGAGGGCGTGAGGATGCAAGCATTGAACCCTGTAGCCGGCTCATTACGCCCAGTTTTCGGGATGTTTAAGAGTCGGCTTTTCAAGTCACGCTCTGGAAGGTACGGCTTTTTCGAGATTTTTTTTTTCGGGGCGCTTGTTCGCCTTGTTTCATTCGTGCGCTTATATTTTTGATATTAGATTTTATTATCTACGTTTTTTTTTCTCTCTTTTTCTCTGTCTCTAGCTGTTCAGCTCTCTCTCTCTCTCTCTCTCTCTCTCTCTCTCTCTCTCTCTCTCTCTCTCTCTCTCTCTCTCTCTCTCTCTCTCTCTCTCTCTCTCTCTCACTCTCAATCTCACTCTCACTCTCACTCTCACTCTTCTCTCTCTTTCTCTCTCTCTCTCCCTCCCATTCTTTCTCCTAATTTCTCCTGCAATACCATCTTGTTATTGTATAGCAAACTTCAGATTTAACATTCCATGCGCAATAGATCTGTAGCATTATTGTCTGAAAAAAATATAATACTTTTCGAGTAAAACTTGTTCCTTCTCAGGTACGAAGACCAGTGCTTTAGAGAGATATAAAGATATAATCTACACGAAAGCCGTACACTTAGACTGGGTGAGGATGTTATTGAAAAAGGATAGTTTGTTGACGGCGCGTTGAAGTCTCCACTCTTTAGTTCTTAGGATTGAGGGAATAAGTCGCGGTGCCGTATTCTGTCAGGTCTGGGATCTTGTTTGATTTGATTGCTAGTTTATATTTGGTGTTTGTGCTAACGTTGGGTTTGTTTTTCTTTGTTATTTCTCTGTCTGGGATTGTGGCTTACGTTGTCGATTTGTTATAACAGATCAAATAGTGAGATATTGTATCTGCAGGATTCACATGAAGTAATTTTTGTTTTTTTCCCTGTCAAAGATATAATTTTATTGATTTGTCTTTATTATTTGATGTACACCTTTATTATTCTTTAATTAGTATCTAATTTTTTCGTTGTTTTGTATTTCATGGGCATAATTTTATTTATTTGTCTTTATTCGACTTTCCATCTCGCGCTGCAACCCCGAGAGAGCGATCCCACGGAGGGGCTTCCGAGCTTCCTTTCTTCCCAGGTGTTCTCTGGGGGGACTGAACGGCCGCCCCTCGTGAACGCCCAGAACAAGTTTGCCGAACCTCGGGCGATAGTTTGGGATTAGTTTTACATGCGACCTTGAAATTCATAACTGTTGCACGGCCCACCCCGGCAGCGGTACGGCGGGGGCTGGTGGGACGCCCGTGGAGGAGGACGCAAGGGAGAGCGGCGGCTACTGCTGCTGCTGCTGCCTTTCCCCCCTTTTCTCTTGTCAGTCTCGGGTGGGGAGGTGTTCGTAAGGGGAATTAGGTTTGTTTGTTTGTCTCTCTTCCTCTCTATCTACCTATCTGTCTATCTTTTCTCTCTCTCTCTCTCTCGCTTTCTCATTCTCTTCCCTTCTCTTCTCGTCTCGTCTCTCTCTCACTCTTTCTTTCCCTCTCACTCTCTCCATCTATCTAGCTACATATCCTTCTCTCTTTTCTGTCGATATTTAGGCTCGACCTAAACCTACTTAACTTCCAATTTCCTTTCGGCTGACTCACGATTCGACCGCAAATTAACAATGCAGAAAACGAGTATGTCAGGATCGACCCCAAGATCTCGCTCCAGAGACACTTTCAGCAAGAAAACGAGTTGTAGCATAAAAATAAAAAAATAGAAATAATAATAGTAACTAAAAAAGATAAATGCACCCAAGCCCCTCTGTGAACGCGTGAAACAGCTGTAGACAAGGTTGGGAAAGGTGGACAGGTAAGGGGCGTGTGGCAGGTGGAATAAAGGGGTGTAATTGTAGGCTGAGATTGTAATTATGTGTAGGGTAGCCCGTAGTCCCGGACCCGTCTTTGTACGAGGGCGGGATGCCACGGGGAAGATTGAAACGCTTAATGGGCCCGATATTTCATGGCCGCGGTGCTGTGGCGACGCCGCTTGATCTCGGCCCAGTTTTGGTACTTTGTTAGAGACACAGGCAAAGTTGATGATTTTCTAGTGTGTACATGTGTTAACACTTATACACACTTAAACACACACGCGCACGCGCACGAAAATGCACGCATACACACAGGCGCGCACGCTTGCACCCACACTCATTCACTCACTCACTCACAAACTTATATATATAGTGTGTTATATTGCGTGTTAACGAACGGTGACACATTGATATCGGCGCTTGAGAGAAAGAAAAAAAACATGTCCGTAATCTGAGAGGGACCATTAGTGTGAATGACAAGAGGGACGGTGATCG
The DNA here is from genome assembly GCF_042767895.1 of Penaeus vannamei. NCBI lineage: Eukaryota > Metazoa > Arthropoda > Malacostraca > Decapoda > Penaeidae > Penaeus > Penaeus vannamei. Next base: position 50,760,423 of record NC_091550.1, read on the forward strand.
CGGCGTCGAAAGGAGTAATTAGGTCCTCATGTCAGAAATGTTCGACATGTAGGAGGGAGGAACAAGGGTGTCCGCCGTTTAGACGTCGGTCTCGTTAGCGTCTTGATCTCTCCCTCTCGTTCTTGGTGGGGGGATCGGCGTCGAGTGCTCCCTTTGGTTGGGTGGGTAGGTTGTGGCTATGTTTATTTTGGGTTTGGGAGTGTTTTGTCGGATGGTCCTTTTATGTCGACGGGCGTATGTTTGATTGTGTGTTGGTGTTTTTCTTTTTGTGGAGATCTGTTGATGGTACTGGCTTGTGTAACAAATAGAGTAGAAGCTAATGAAGCAATTTAAAAAAGAGCCGATACGGAGCGGAGAAGGGGAATGGATTTACGCGCAGACTTCTTGAAATGAAGACCAATACATTTCACGTCATCGGTAATGAAAATATAGATATAACGATTAAGTACGTCCATTATCTCGACCAGAATAAAGGCATTCATCACCCTTCACGAGGGGGCCGCTTCCCGCCCGGTGGTCTCAGGCCGCGCCTCCCGCAAGCGAAGCGTTGCTCCGCCGTCGCGTCCTCGGCGCTCTCGTAGGCCCGTCGACGAGTCTTTCAAGAAGGTATTGGTCGTCCTCGAGAAATGCTTATGACAATGATCGCGGCTGCAGTCTGGAGAGGTCCGCGCGGAGTGGCTGTGAGGGCAGGCCCCACCCAAGACGCCATACATGCGGCTCCTCGGGGGGCCCGAGTCCCCCGCGGCGCCACAAAAACTCTGGCCGAGGGCGGCGCCTTTCTCTGGGCCGACTCCCGGGGCCCGACACAGCCCACCGGTCCGGCGGCGGCTACCGGCCCTGCCTCGCCGTGACAGGACGTCTGTGCAGGGCTTGGGGATCCTTTGTGCACTCGCTACTGTAGTAGGACGTGAATAGATCCCACAGGACGTGCTTAAAGGGCACAGCATAATGATGTTCGACCTGATGGTTCGCCCGGCCCTTTGATCGACATCGAATGAATATTTGATCCCGACTCGAGTCGACAGCGATGAAAGTTTATTTTGTGTGTTGAGACGCGGACAATGTTGCAAAGGAAGTCCTCGAGAGAATCCGCTTGGAGAGACGTCTATCCTATCACAGCGTTCCATCCAGCAAAGCTTTTATTGCCGCAACTATCTCTGTGATCAGATCCCACGTCGATGGCCTGTCCGCGAGGAGAGAAACATTTGTATAAATATTGTACTTTTTATGGACCATCACGGTCTAGCCAGGTCAGTGCCAGGGTTCAGTTCCAATCAGCATTTAGACTTTTTGTACATAAGCCGTTGACCTCGAGATCCCTCGTGCTTGAGAGTTCAAACCGCCTGACCTTCATTGCCCTTTGACCTCGCTGTCTTAAGGTATTTAGTACGTTAAGAATGTAATGTGAATTCCCTTATACTTTCTTAGATTTTTAGCCGATTCCTCTAATGTGTTCTTATTTCTTTAGTGTCTGCAGTTTTTGTCCATCCATTGTATGGGGTTATGCTGGCTCCACGGTGTCCTGACTTCAAAATCCTTCATTCTGCTCATTTCACGCAGGAAGTGACAGCAAAACCACCCTTTTTGTAATTCCCTTTGTAAATAATTTCTTTGTCCTCCTTCGTTGATCTTTTGGTGGTTCCAACGGCGTCTCTCTCTTCCTTCTTTATTTCCTCCAACACGAGAGAGAGAGAGAGAGAGAGAGAGAGAGAGAGAGAGAGAGAGAGAGAGAGAGAGAGAGAGAGAGAGAGAGAGAGAGAGAGAGAGAGAGAGAGAGAGAGAGAGGATGGCTGGAAAAGGGTGAGGGAGGGGGGGGGGTTCTCTTCATGCCTCGACACTACAATCGACCTTTTTCCCGATGCCCAGCAAACATTCATGATCCTTCTCCCCCACCACCCCCACCACCACCCCCACTGACATCACCACCTCCATTGATGTCCCTTCCTGACCCCCTTGACTCGCCTGACCCCCTGGAGTCTCCGTGCCCCGACTGAACCCCCCACGCCCCCCTCCCCCCTCGCCCAGCACCTCCCCATCCTCCCGTAGTCATTAGCGGGTGTTGCTGTAAGCTCTTGACAGGTAGATTATGGATACCGCGACCCAGAACGAATCGGATCCTTGGCTAAAAAGCAGACAGTGCGCGAGCCCAGCCTGGCGTGGGGGCTGCGGTGGGGCGAGGATGCGTGGGGGCGCGACGGGCGGACGGGCGGAGGGGCGGATGGAGGACGTGCTCGCCGTACACACACAGTCGGTGTACGTTCCTTCTTCAGATACCGGTGGGCACAATTGGCGATGCACGCGTGTGTTTGCGACGGGCTCGAGGTAAAGTCTCGGGAGTGTTCCCGAGGAGGAGCGAAGAAGTAGAGTCGTCTGACGGAGCCTTGACTCTTTGGTTTCGAGGACGAGGTTATATTTTGACTAATTTATCTCACAAGAAGAGCGGCCTAGAGTAACACGCCCATTTACTTATGACTCTTTGACTGCGTTGGCTCAATCAGCTGGGAATTTATAAGGCGAAAATAAAAGGAAAAAAGGAGAGAAAAGAGCAATGACAGCATTACGATAGGAAAGATGAAAAGGAAGAGAGGAGAATGGAGAGAAAAAGGTACGATTGAACTGGAACTAAAATGTAAATTACGGGGAACGGAAATACACTGAATTTTGTAAATCATTGTTACGCATCTTGAATACTTGAAGTGACTACAGGGTTATAAATAAAGCGCATAAAGGAAGTAAGAATGCAGATGATAATACAGGTGATATATAAAGGTACAAAACGCTGCGCAATGTGAGGGCAGGTATGAGGGAGGCGAGATAGTGAGTAAAGGCAGGATGCGTGCATGAGGATAAGATAGCCCCGGGAAGGGAATGTGTGAGGCAAGATTAAGCGTGTGTAATGAATGTTTAAGAGAAGGTTATATAAGGTAAAGACCTCTTGGGAGTGCGCGAAGGCTGATGAATGAGCTCTTGAAGAGGAAGAACAAAGTGAGGGAAGGAAGAGCGAGGGAGACGTTCCCGCCGAAGCCGAGGCCAGGAGTTGGTGCGGGGATGGAGATCAGGGTATTGCAGGCCGCGCGCCGCTGCCCCGTCTGACCCGCTGAGACGGACCGGTTTATTCGCCCTCGCCGCGACGCCTGGAGGAGCCCGCCGGCGCTCACCACACGGACTCCCTACTCGGAGTGCGCCTTCGGAAGGCCTATGAGCACGCGGCGCATGCGTCTTGTCGTCTCGGCCCGACGCGTCGAGCAGTGCGTCGCGGAAGGGGGTCAACGCCGCTGCGAGCGACGAGGTGAACGCGACGTGCGGACGCGGTTCGGTGACGGGCCGCGAGGCGCCGCCCAGCGCCGCCGCGCGCGAGAGTGTGCCCCCCACGGTGTGTGTTTGGATAGTCGGCGAGGAGGCAACGCTAATGAGACCGGACCCCCCTCCTCCTCCCTCCGCCCTCCCCACTCCCTGCTCCTGCCTCCCCTGGGCCACCCGTGCCCCCGCCCGCCTCGCCCTCCCGCTCTTCCTCCCCTCTCCCTCGCTTCGCCCGCTCCCCACCTCTTCTCCCCTTCCCACTCACTTGTCTCCCACAGTCTGCCTGTTCCCACCTTCCCTCCCCCACCCCTCCAGCCAGGGATCCACCAGCCCTCCCTTCGCCCCGACCTCCCATGGTCTGCCCACTCTCCCTCCCATTCCACTTTCTCCCTCATTATTCCCCAGATCCCCCTCCCTCTTTCCCCTCACCTCCCACATTTTACCACCTCCTCCACCTCACCCCCTTCCCTATTCCCTCCCTCCCTTACTCCCTCCCTCCCTTACTCCCTCCCTCCCTCCCTCCCTTATTCCCTCCCTCCCTTACTCCCTCCCTCCCTTATTCCCTCCCTCCCTTACTCCCTCCCTCCTTTACTCCCCCCTCCCTCCCTCCCTCCCTCCTTTACTCCCTCTCTCCCTTACTCCCTCCCTCCTTTACTCCCCCCTCCCTTACTCCCTCCAGTCCCAAAGGGGTAAGACCCATGAAATAAAGGTGCAGAGTTAAGGGAGCGATGAGTTATGGGGACTGCAGGTTAGGGGCATTAATGGGGTGCGTTGATGGGATAAAGATGAGGCATTTGGGGCGCAGTTTAGGGTCAATGATGAAGTGAGGGTCGATGGTAGATAAAACATCGGCGACGCTACAGAGGGATATTAATAATGGGGGGCTGTGGTCGTTATTGTTATGTATGTGCATGGTTTGTCAGTATGGATGTGTGTGTGCGTGGTTTGTCTGTATGAGTTTGTATATACGTGGTTTGTCAGTATGGATGTGTATATGTGCGTTGTTTGCCTATGTGAATGTATGGATGTGTATATGTGCGTGGTTTGTTTGTGTGTATATATGGATGTTTATATGTGCGTGGTTTGTCTGTATGGATGTGTATGTGTGCGTAGTTTGTCTGTGTGTATGTTTGGATGTGTACATGGGCGTGGTTTGTCTGTGTGTATGCATGGATGTATATATGTGCGTGGTTTGTCTGTGTGTATGTATGAATGTGTATATCTGTGTGGTTTGTGTGTATGTATGAATATTTCTGTAGACACAGGGACGTCTACCTAGAGAATGCCAAACCAAACGATGTGTCGACTGTCATTAATCCAGAAAGGATAAAACGTCAACCGCGCGGCCATGTCGAGTCAATCAGCCATTACCGTCTCAGTGGCAAGGTCAAAGGTCAAAGGGTCAGGGTCAGTAATGCTTGAGATGCCGCGACCAGGGATGGCAGAGTCAAGGTCGCAAAGGTCAGACGGAGGGCGAGAATCATAGCTAATAAAGGTGGCAGGATTAACTATTTAGGGATTGCAGTATTTTTTTTAAAGGTCACGAGGTGGAAAGTTCAGGAAGATTTGGGGCGAAGGAAGCAATGAAATCAAGTCTGAAAAATTATCTGATGTTGTTTCACTTCATTTTTCGTTAATCTAAATATTTATCACCATGAAAAATAACTGATGTTTCGCTTCAGTTTTCGTTAATCTATATATTTATCACCATAAGATATTAACTGATCTTGTTTCATTTTATGGCTCATAAATCAATATTTATCACCATCATTTTAAAAGAAAACCTAAAAAATGTGTAATAGAATGAGTTGGGTTGATGCCCCTTGAAAATTGCAACGAAAAGTGGACAGTATTCATGGATTCAATCAGCTGGCAGGATAGTACGAAGGATCTCGAATCTAGAAAGGGTTGGAGGACTTTTTAAAAGCACTCATTATTATCTTTTTCTTTTTCTTTGTTGCGTTTTATTCTTCTTTTTATTTTTCTTTGTTGTGTCCTATTCTTCTTTTTATGTTTCTTATTGTGTTGGTAGTGTTGAAGTTATTATTGCTATTTTTTATCAGCATTAGTGTTATTTTTTTATTGCCAATATCCTTAATATTGTTAATATTGCTATCACCATCACCATTGTAATTATTATTATTTATCCTCCACCTCCTCCTTATCATCATCATCATCATCATCATCATCATCATCATCATCATCATCATCATCATCATCATCATCATCATCATCATCATCATCATCATCATCATCATCATCATCATCACCGCCCAACACTTATGTCCACTGAGGGCCCGTCCAGTGACAAGCGAGTGAACGAGTGAACGAGTGAACGAGCCCGCCGATCGGAGCTCCCCGCGCTGGCGAGAGATTGAACGATGGAAGGGAGTTTCGCGCAGTAATAGAACAACTCGTCGTGTCTGAGCTTTAATGTCTTTCGTGAGTTGTGCCCCGACGAGGGAGATAAGGCCCGGCGGTAATGGGCTCGAGTGTAAGCCCTCGCGCAGGTCATCCTCGAACGCCCCCCTCGAGGAAGAGCCGGGGGGAGGGGGGGGGGGAGACGTGGCATTGGAAATTCATGCCATGGGAATGATGCTAATTGTAGAGTGGGATGAAAGTTATAGCGCAGTTAAGAACCGTATCATGAGTAGCGATGATGTAGGCTCTAATAAATTGGATCCCTGGCTCTAATTTACCCTTAGATCGTTAATTCTTCAACGAGGCCATTTTATTCAGCTTTATAATCACTTAGTTATAGAGTACAGGTCTGCATTTGCCTGGTAATGAGCTCACATGTATTTGGAGATTATTATAAGTGCTAAATATTCCCTCAGCCTGATTGTCTACAGCTGATTGTGGTTTCGGTCCAGACGATCTCTCTCCGTGTTGCTGCGCCGGTTATTGCGACCTAAATCATCGAGCCCAGTTGTCCTGTAGTTTACGGCGCTCTTGCCCCGCCGGAGTAACTCCTTTTGGGCACAGACCGAGAACATTGTCACCGGGAAATTGGCGCAGAACCAGAGGGAGTTATTGTGGAACCGGAATCGCTGTACAAGGTTGCTGTTGCTGTTGTTGTTCTTGCTGTTGTTGCTACATGTTTTTGTTTGTCGATTCGGTTCGGTTCGGTCTGGTCCATCGTATATATGTATGATGCTGCGAGTGTTGCAATCTTGCTTTGGTGTCGATTAATTGATGCTGCTAACTACAGGTGGAGAGATCTTGTTTGAGATACACACACGCGTAGCCCGAGATGGGGAAAAAAGCCGAGTCAATAAGCTTGATTTTTTTCCCTTCTCCACTCTCTTTAATTCTCTCCCTCTCTCTCTTTCTCTCTCTCGCTGGCTCTTCGAAGTCCATAGAGATTGCGTTTTAAAAAGGTTTTAATTGGGATTAAAAGGAATATATGTTCGTTGCAACTGATTATCACCGCAGACCATAAAGGGCTGTGTGGTCGTCTTAGGCGGAACCCACTGATCGTAAAGCAAAAGCAACAACCACTTAAACTCTCGGGTGGTTGTAGCGGAGGATTAACCCTGGGTAATTAAACCTCGGAGGGGCAGTCCCCCACCCCCTCCCATCCCCCCTTTGCCCTACCTTCTTCTTATTCGCCCTCCCCCTCTTTCTCTCCCTTCCCCTCTCTCTCTCCCTCCCCCTCCTTGGTCCTTTTATTTTATTATTATTTATTTATTTATTTTTTATTGTCTCTTTATCGCTTCGCTCTCTTTGTTTTCTTTCTCTTCCTTCTCGTTTTCATTTTCCTCTTCCTCTTCTGTCTCCTATACTTCTTCCTGTTCCATCTTTTATTCTTTATTCCCCTCCTCTTCACTCCTCGTTTCGTCCGTTTTCACGTCGTTCTCTTATTCTTCCTTCGACTTTACCTATTCCTCCTTTCTCCTCCTCTCTCTTCTTCTTCCTCCTCCAAAAGTGCCATTCTTATTTATTTCCGCTTTCTATTTTCTCCTTTCCCCTTCGTTTAACATCACAACGTCCTCCACGAGAAGTAAAAGCGCCTCAGTATGACGTCACATCACATCTATAACTGTTGTTGTTGTTTTCCCGGAGGTTCGTCACGTTCGGAAGCTTTCAGACTTGTTTTTTTACTTTGTTTTTCTTTTCGTCTTTCGGAGATATGTGTTAATTGTATTTTTCTTTGTTTGCTTTTATTGTTCATTTTTTGTTAAACTCTCACTTTCTTATATCGTACCTGTATATTTATGGTTTATTATTACGCAGGCGCACGTTGTACATCCTTTGTTTTATGTGAATATTTATTACTTTGGCTTGATTTATTACCTGTTTTTACTTTATTTTCCTTGTACATTTTCTCACTTGCAGATGCAGTATCATTTCATGCCATTCCTATGTTCATCTTACGCTTTATGGTTGTATTATATTTATCAGATTTGCAATTTGCGCACGCTCTTCTCTTCCTCCCTCCTCCTTTTCTCTCTCTCTCTCTCTCTCTTTCTTTCTTTCTTTCTTTCTTTCTTTCTTTCTTTCTTTCTTTCTCTCTCTCTCTCTCTCTCTCTCTCTCTCTCTCTCTCTCTCTCTCTCTCTCTCTCTCTCTCTCTCTCTCTCTCTCTCTCTCTCTTTCTTTCTTTCTTTCTTTGTTTCTTTCTTTCTTTCTCTCTCTTTCTCTCTCTCTCTCTCTCTCTCTCTCTCTCTCTCTCTCTCTCTCTCTCTCTCTCTCTCTCTCTCTCTCTCTCTCTCTCTCTCTCTCTCTCTCTCTCTCTCTCTTTCTCCCCCCCCCTTCACTCACCCTCCCTCTCCCCCTCACCCAAGGACTCATTAACGACTCCTTAATGGACTACAACACAATCGTCCCGGGCGAAGGGTAGTAAACACACGCATCGAGAAAGTCCGAGAGATCACTCGTCCCCCTCCGTTATCACCGCCCCAAGACGATCCGATTTTCGGCCGGTATCTCTACGGTCCATAGTCCGTACCTTGTTGGTCATTACCTGTATGCAAATTAAGCGAACGAATTTGGAAACCCGAATGCAGTATCGTGCTTGGGGATTTGTGCCGAACGGTCTCGGGGTTGTTCCATATGCCATCTGGCGGGGTATATTTTACGGGGTCGATACCCATCGAGGGGGTTTTGTCTTTGTCACGAAAGGGGGGCTTATGGATTTTTTTTGGGGGGGAAGGGGTGAGTTTTTTATGGGGGGGAGGGGTTCGGTTCGGGAAATGTTATGTTATAGTTTGTTTAATTTCGTTTCCTTCTGTTCTTTAGATCATTTGTATTGGCCTTTGTTTGTGGAGCGGTTGCCTATGTATCTTTTTCTCTTTTATTTATTTCCTCTTTTATTTATTTCCTCTATCTTAATGGTAATAAGAGATGAAAGAAAGCAAGGCTCTCGTGTGTGCTCGCCTGCCCGGCCTGGCTAGATCTCCGGCGTGATATCTCGAGCGTGGTGGGGGAGGGGGAGAGGGAGGGGGAGACGAACATGTGGGGGAATGTGGTGGGGAGAGTTGGAGGGCAAGGTGACTGGGTATGGGGAGGGGGTGGAGGGAGAGGGGGATGGGAGGTTAGAGGGTACGGGAGGGTGGAGGAGTGGAAGAGGGGAGGGGAAAAGGAGAGGTGTAGGGAGAGCTGGAGGGGAGAGGGTAGAAGATGGGGAGGAGGGTAAGGTAAGGGGTTGTTGAGTCTTGAAGGAAAAGAGGGAGAAAAGTTGTGGGGATGATGTAGCTTTGTTGAATGTGTATCGTTTTATGTGTCTTTGATTGTCTTATTGGTAATATGATCGTTATGCTAGTATTGGGGTTGGTCTGGGGTGTATTACTGTTATTAGTATTTTTATTGTTATCATCATGATTATCATGATAATTATTATCGCTAATATTAATGTTATCATTGTTAGATTTATAATTATCATTTTCACCATCATAACTTTTTAATCATAATCTGGGTTGCTCTCAGTCATGCTGATATTCTATAAACATCATCATCGTCAGCAAAGTTGTTACCAAATCATTTTTCTCCCATACGTATATCAATAGAAGACTGGAGCGTCCCCTGTGGCACCGCGTGAAGCCGCAGGGGGCGCCGGGGGGGACTCCGACCCGGGGGCAGAGGAACAGTGACGGGGGTATAGAGCCATGTAGGCCGAGTTATGTGGGAAGGAGCGAGAGTGGACAAGCTATCAGCGGAGCAGCGTGGGGGGCCAGTCTGCCACCCTGCACGATACCGCCCATCCCCGCCCACGCTCGACATGGGCACCGAGGGCGAGGGCGGAGGGGGGGGGTGCCGGGTTCGCGGTATACATGTATACAGAGACGGACGGACATGTATACGTATGAGGAGGTCCTGGGCTTTGCCTGGTTTGTGCCGCGGTGCTCCTTGAACAGGATCTTGGGAGGAGATGGAGAGGAGGAGGAAGAGAGAGAAAAAGGATGGGGAGATAAGCACGTCAGCGGATAAAGGGTGGATGAAAGGTAAGGGGCGGGAAGGAACACAGAGGAGATCGAAAAAACGTGGAGGGAGGGAGAAGGGGAGAGAGAGAGAGAGAGAGAGAGAGATTAGGGGGGAGGAGAAAGAGACAAAGAAAGAAAGCGTGAGAGAGAGAGAGAGAGAGAGAGAGAGAGAGAGAGAGAGAGAGAGAGAGAGAGAGAGAGAGAGAGAGAGAGAGAGAGAGAGAGAGACCAATTGACTGAATATTAGAAAGTACAGAAAGTGATGGAAGGTATAGAAAACACTTGTTAAGAAGAAATAGTTAAAAAAAAAGCGAAAGAGGAATGAAAATAAAATAAAAAATGGGATGAGGAAGCGATAGGAATCAGTGAAAAATATGGCTACGTATGTATTTTTTTGTTTCCGTCGCCGGGTAATGTCGACTCATTAATTTTATCGTAAAGAGATCATCGTATCAGTTTAGTCGACAACGTCATTACCAAGATCATCTGCGTGGCTATTAACTCGGGTCCCTCAAAAAAAAAGGAAAAAAGAAAAAAGAAAAAAAAAACAGCAGAGACGCGAAGAAATAGCAAGGTTTTTAGGGGAGTTATCGTCTTAGGTGATCTCTGGGCTGGAAGGAGGTGGGGCAGGGGGTAGGGGGTTGGCAGGGGGTCGGCAGGGGCATGAGAGGGGTTGGAAGGGGTTTGAGGTGCAAGGGAAGGGGGTTGTTGCCAGGGGGTTGGTAGGGGTTGGGGAGGGGCGAGAGGGGAAGGGAAGAGGAAGGAAGGGGAGGTAGGAGGCGGAGGTTGGTAGGGGGTTAAGGCAAGGGAGGAGAAGGGAGTATGGGGTTAGAAGAGGACAGGGGGGGGGTTGGAAGAGGTTGGTTAGGCATGGCAGAGGGGGGGAGGGAGGAGAAGGAGTAATAGGAGGAATAGGAAGGAGGGAAGGGGGTGGATCTGGGTGCGAGGGGGACCAAGACTGCCCAGCGTCTTCCCCCATTGTTTATGACCTCACCCAGGTCTCTGTCGGTGCCCTTATTGTATTTTATGTTCCTCCAAAATTTTTAAGCTTATATTTTAGCCCCCCCCCCTCCCCCTCCCCTTCTCTCCTTCCAATCCTCCCTTCCTTCCCTGTACCCTCTCTCCCTCACCCTCCGTCTTTCCTTCCCCTCCTATGCCCTCTCCCACTCACCCCCTTCCTTCCTTCCTGCCCTATGCCCTCTCCCTTCCTTCTTTCCTCCCCT
>NC_091550.1:50776365-50786365 GCF_042767895.1 Penaeus vannamei
TACGCATTTGTCTTCCATTCCCCCCGTAAAAAAAAACGTAGAAGAAAAATAACGAGAGCCGAGGCCGCGTACCTTACGAAGCTCGCCCTCCACGACGGACCAGCGTGGGTTCACCCGAGCTGCCACCCAACCTGTAAGTTATTGTACGTATCCCCCGTCCGCACATGAGGTACGGGGCGATTTCTCATGCGCTGATGAGGGTCGATTTTCCATGCATGCGATCTCCGCCTTTCATAGAGCGGGGGGTGGGGGGGGGGGAGGTGTTTAAGGGCTGACTCAATAAACACGAATCGAACCTGATCTGGGAATTAAGGGGCGTTTAGGGGAGAGGAGCTTGGCTGAAGAGGAGGGGCCGTGTTCTTCCGAATTGTTTTGATTAATCTGCATTGTTTTTTTTTTTCTTTTTCCTTTTTTTTCTCTCATTTTAAAGGCATTTTCTCCTCTTCTGCCTCATTCTCCTCATCTCCCTTTTTCTCGCCATCTTCACCCTCATCCAAATCCTGCTCCTTTTTTCGTTTTTTTTTTCTTTTTTTTTCTATGCGCCCTCTTACTCTCTCATATCTTTTCCTTCTCCTTTTCCTGGTCATCCGACTTCATTTCTCTTTCATCTTTCTTTTACCCCTCTTCATTTCCCTATACTTTCTCCTCGTTGTCTGCGTCTTCTTCCTCCTTGCTGTCTTCCTCTTCCTCCTCATTCTGCATATCTTTCTCCTCTTCCCCCTCCTCCTCTTAATCCTCCACCAGACCCTCATTTTCTGTTTGTTTTCCTCCTCCTCTTTATCATCATCTTTTTTTTTCTTTAAGTTCCTCATTATTTCCCTCCGTGGCGATTCCCGATAACCGATATTCTCACCGCGATCGCCTTTTTTTTCTTCTTAGCGAATTATACGACGAAGCGAGTGAATGATGAGCCGATGCCATGGGTGCAGTCGAAATCAGTGAGAGAGAGAGAGAGAGAGAGAGAGAGAGAGAGAGAGAGAGAGAGAGAGAGAGAGAGAGAGAGAGAGAGAGAGAGAGAGAGAGAGAGAGAGAGAGAGAGAGCGACAGATAGATAGAGAGAGAAAAACAGCCAGCCAGACAGACAGAGAGAGAGAGAGAGAGAGGTGAGAGAGAGAGAGAGAAGAGAGAGAGAGAGAGAGAGAGAAAGAAAGAAAGAAAGAAAGAAAGAAAGAAAGAAAGAAAGAAAGAAAGAGAGAGAGAGAGAGAGAGAGAGAGAGAGAGAGAGAGAGATGAGAGAGAGAGAGAGAGGAGAGAGAGAGAGAGAGAGAGAGAGAGAGAGAGAATATTACTGTGCGCAACCTACATATGATAAAAATGGGGAAAAAAGAGAAAGAATCGAATTTGGTATTCAGTTACGTTCTCGTTTATCTCCATTGCTTGTTCTGACAGTTTGCTTTAGTTTAAGTGTATTTTCCATCAGGGTGTCCCTTTTTGGGGGATATTTATAGACCGCGCTCTGCTCCAGTTACCAGCGAGACAAGTTTATCGTTGATGTCGGTACGGGGGTGCTTTGGTGTGTATTTTATACTCAATTATCCTTTATTGTACTTTCGTCTCCGAGTGTGTGTTTTTTTTCGTGAATGGCGGCAGATTATTTTTTTTTCCTTTTTGAAATTTATTGTAGTTTATTTTCTGTGGGGACTGCGCGCGTGTGTGTGGGCTGGCCAGCGGTGGACGGAATGGCGTAATGAGAACGAAAACAAAGGTGAAGTGTGGCCGGTAACACTGCCCGGCGGGGGGTCCGGCCGACTCCTCCCTGCTTGTGGTCAGTCTGGGAGGCTCGGGTTGGGTTTAGATGGGGGTAGGGGGGAGGGAAGGGGGGAGTGTGAGAAGAGAGGGTGAAGGAGGGAGAGAGAGTAAGGGAGGGGAAGAGAGAGTGAGGGAGGGAGAGAGAGAGTGAGGGAGGGAGAGAGAGGGCGAAGGAGGAAGAGAGAGTAAGGGAGGGAGAGAGAGAGTGAGGGAGGGAGAGAGAAGGTGGACAGATTCCTGTCTTGAACCCTCTCCTTTACTCTGCCTTTAGCTCTCCCTCTGTCCCTATGTCTGTCCTTTCTCTTTCTCTCTCTCTTTCTCCCTTCCTTCCTCCCTCCCCGTCTCTCCCTCCAAAAGAGACGGTTAAACAGCAAAGAGATCGCTGACACAGCTTGATGCATGGCGAAAGCAGGTTGCTTCTGCGGTAGAGAACTTGAAGGAGGAGAAGAAGAAGTAAGAAAAAAATCGCAGCAAACAGCATTCCTCGCCGCCACACAGTAAAACAAGCGACGTGTTAAGAAAGGCGGAGGGCGAACGATGAGGTGTAACCAGGCTTGAAGGGAGGTTGCCGGAGCAGGTGCAGCTCCGTCGGGTGAAGGCAGGTGGTCAGGTCCCTTGATGAGGTTTATTGGTAAATTGTTAGCGTTGGGGACGAGCGGGCGGGAGCGGGCGGGATGGGCGCTGCGTCCCGAGCGCGGGTCCTTCGAGGCCAAACAGACCAGCAGGAGGTGAAGAAATAATTAGGAGGAGGCTGATGGCTTGGTTTGGCTTGCCGTTCTTCGGGAAAGGAAAACGGGGGGAAATTTCTCTTGAGGGGGAAACGCGTCGGGGGATAGTGGGGATGAGGGGGGGGGGGGTTAGTCTAGAGGGAATGGAATAGGATGAGAAATGCAAGGAGTGATAACAAGGGCCGAAAGGAGGGGGAGAGGACATAAACTAAGAGAAAGGGGTAGCATAGACCTGAATATTGTGTGTGTTAATGCGAACGAAGTGAGAGAAAGAAGAATGCTGATAACTTAATGGACGCAGTAAGAACAACAGTAAAATAATAATCACGAAATTATAATGATTTGGATGAGGAGGAAAATACCGATCGCAAAGATGGATGAATAGCTGAAGTAAAAAGCGAACGAATAAAGGAAGAAGCAATAATAATAAAGCAAAAGGGAGTCGCGAAAGAGAATGAATGTGGGAGGAACAAGGTTGTGGTGTCGTCTGTGTGTTTTTCGGACGGACGTAAACAGCTGATGATGCATACCTTGGTGATGGGAGAGTGGGGGGGGGTCTTTGGGGAGAGGAGGATATGGGGAGGAGAGAGAGAGAGGGGGGATTGGGGAGTAGAGAGAGAATGGAGAGAGGGGGATTGGGGAGGAGAGTGAGAAGGGAGGAAGAGGATTGGGGAAGGGAGAGGCGGGGATTGGGGAGGAGAGAGAGAAGGGAGAGACGGGGAAAAGGGAGAGAGGAGGGGAAGAGGGGGATTAAGGAGGAGAGAGAAAAGGGAGAGGGGGATCGGGAGGAGAGACAAAGGAGAGAGAGGGATTGGGGTGGAGAGAGAGAAGGGAGAGGGGGATTGGGGAGGAGAGAGAAGGGAGAGGGGGATTGGGGAGGAGAGAGAAGGGAGAGGGGGATTGGGGAGGAGAGAGAAGGGAGAGGGGGATTGGGTGAGGAGAGAGAAGGGGAGAAGGTGGTATGACGAGGAGATATGAAAAGTCAGAGGGGGGGGGGTAATTTGGGGAGGAGATAGAAAGAGGGGGGGCATATGGGGAGTAAAGAGAAGGGGGAGAGGAGTGTTTAGGGAGGGTAGAGAGAGAGAGAGAGAGGAAGACGAATAAGGAAAAGGAAGTGGATGGGAGAGCTGGGGGAAGGGGCAGGGGGCTACCAGGAGGAATGTTGATGCACAGCTCGTCTTTGTTCCACGTTTTGTGAAATCCATTTTTTCAGTATTAGAGAATATTCATTATTGGTTTGCTTCAAATTCCTTCGTTGATATTTGATAACAATAACGGCAGCGTCAGTGTTCTCTGCTCCATCTTCATCCCCTGAACATCTCCTCCTTTCCCTTATAAAGATTTGGTTTATTTTGAATAAACAATCTATTGGTTCTTTTTGAATTAGCATGCTAGAATATAGATCAGATCAGATAAGGCTTTATTGCAGGCCTGATTTCGCTACGTGGCTGAAAAGTGTTTGATTATGGGCAATTAATATGATAATATCGATGCTAAATTTGAACTTTTGCAAAATTTATAATAATCAGAACGTCATGTTTAGTATCTGCGGACATGTATCTTATGATGAATGAGATGGTTGTCGGCGAGGCAAAATGGCTGGTGAAGGTTGTGTTGTTTATTTATTTTTAATTATTGCGGGAAAACCGGTTATTCCCCGCCTTGCCATGCATAATAGCTTCCGAGGATTTGCTGAAGACTTATGAAGCTTTTAATTGAATGGGGCGCAGGAGCGGGGAGTCCTGAGCTATAGCATTGGTTACTGTGGGTAAGGATTCGTCTAGGGATAAGTTGGCTGTCAGGAGGACCTGTTGTGACGTCAGACGGGGCTTTGTGGGAAGTAGGACTCCTTTTGTTGATTGTCTCTTTGAACAACTGTATGAGAGGGGCAAAGATTTATGTTAATATTTAAGATGTCTTTTTTTTAAATACTGTTTAGGAAAAGCATTGCCTGTCTCTCTGTCGAAGAAAATCGAAGTGTTGATATCTCCCCGTACCAGTATGACTTAATATACATATCCCATCTATACACTCTTAATGGACTCTGAGAGCTTCTTCATTATATAGCCATTTATGTGCATGTATTATAGCCGCTACTTATCTTTTGATACGTGTCTGGCCATCTGCCCGTCATCCCGCCAGCCCAAGTCATGGCTGTCTGTCATAGGATGCTCTGGATTCCAAGATCTTGTCGCCAATCTGTCTGGAGAGCCCCCCGCCGCGCGTGCCACGTGTAGGAAGACGCCAAACACGCGGGGATCCTATGCCTACAGCTGGCTGAGCTGGGCGAGGGACGCGGGGCGGGTGCAGGTTGGTTTTTGTGTGTACGTCGTGTTGGTGGCTGAGTCGGGATTGCTGTCGGATTTTACGTTTTCTGGTCATTGGCTGTTTTTTCCCTTTATGGTTGTTGTTGCTTTGTGCTGCGGGTTGGCCCAACATTTGGCATGGATTTGGGGGGTCATTAAAAGGTCAGTAAAAGGTTTGTAATAAAGGCATTTTGTAATATCCTCAAACCGTATTGTTTGATAGATTTTTTCTAATCGTTTACAAAAAGAAATAGATATATTTCTGAATATAATCTTACTTTGACGTCTTCGGACGCGAGGTTATGTTTGTTTCCTCGATGTCTGGAGTAAATAGCCCGCGGCTACAGAGCATTCATGAATTCTAATCACCTGAGCCTGGGAAGGACGAGAGGCGCAGGCCGAACGCGGCCGCGAGCCCGAGATGCGTCCCTACGCCGCATCGAAATCTCCGGCGAGCGGCGCGGAATTTCTCTCGCTCGACGGCTCGCGATGCCTGCGTTTGGGATGTTGTTCTCGGTGGGAGAGGCTTATCCTCTAAACTGCATAGGGTGAGGGCAAGGCGACCACAGAAGCCTCTCTGTGGCGGGGCCGGCGAGCACGCGAGGGGAACGGGCGAGCGCGGAGAGGGCCGTCGGGAGGCTTCGCGGCTTACGCCCCTCGTGCGCCGCCGAGCCTCCGCTGTAACTTGTAAGCGATACTCGTGGGTGTTCCGACTGTAAGTGAACATTACACCGATCCATTGCCCGCCTCCCATTACTAATGTCATTAATATGTACAAATATGCCCGAATCCGTCTTTCCTATGCCTTCGCCATGCTTGTGGGAGGGGTGGGGGTGGGGAGGGAGACACGCCCCCTTGTGCCCGAGTGCCTGATTCCCGGTGATTTATTGCTCGTAGATAGATCGATTATTGGTTTTCAATTTCAGTTTTGGGGACGTGTGTCGGCTCTCGCGTGATTGATTTACGAGATTGGGAATACTTTTAGGGGAGTATTTACCTATTAAGCGTGAGGATCTCCTTTGGGTTTTACTCTCGTATCCCTCTTCCCCTTCACCTCCCCCTCCCCCCTATCCCCTTCCCCTAAAACCTTCCCCCTCTCTTAAAACCTCCCCCACCTCCTCCTCCCCGCCCTATCCCGGCCCGAGTACAGAGGAGGGAGGGTGGGAGGGGAGGGGAGGAGGGGGGTGGGGACGCGAGGAAAGTTATATTTTTGCTTTGGTCGCTTTGAAATATTACCTTCCCATTATCGCCATTTTTATTGGACGTCGCTCATTTAATATTCCTTCCACGGGATAATATTCTAATAACAATTTTGGGATTATAGTGATTATGTCTTCGGGTGAATACAGATTATCTTCCTTCGGGGCGCCTACAGTATTGTGCCTGAGAGGTACCATTTTCGGCCGAGGAATTCGTTAGCTAATAATTAACCAATAAAAATCCCCAATATGCCAGCGTAGACGAAGGAGAAGAAGAGGAAGAAGAAGAAAAAAATACGAATAAAAAGAAGGCGCCTCAAAACTTTCGTCTCTCTTGTCGTTTTTTTTCTTTTTTTTTCTTTTTTATCTATGTAAGCTGTCTCTCGGATAAGTTAAGATTCGGATAAACGATCAGCAAGTACCTAGTATACAAACATATCAGGATCCCACTGTCGTTTATTTAAACCTCCTTTATGTTATTCCTTTGTGACCAAACCTAAACCTAAGAACGCGAAAAGATAGAAAAGATAGAAATAGAAATAGATAGAATTGCGTAAAACTTGTCGAAGTCGGTGTGAAGTTTACGTAAAATATGTTGAGGTGAGGGAGAACTTCGAGAAAAATGAATACGTTTGAGAGATGAAGTTGTAAACGATACGTTGAAATGTAAGAATAAGTTTAAGATGCGAAGGAATTGTTTAGACGTTTGCAGAAGTTTTTTGATTATGATTATAGATTTGGTTGTAGTGGAAGCTGTACTGATTGAAAAATGTATAGACGAACAAACAAACAAATGTGTAGGTATGGCGAGGGGATTTGGACATCGTGGATAGCTTATAAAGTAATATAATCTTGGATAAGTGTGTTTTAGGTGGGGACTTGAGGATGAGGATGAGGTACACACGGAATGGAAGATGATAAGTGGTAAGATACGCTGAATGGAGATAGAAACAGAAAGAGAAGAATAAACTAAACGCCGAAGAAAATATAGAAAAATCAACAAGGAGAAACAAGAGGGTGAAGAGGAGGAGGAGGAGGAGAAATGGGAGGAGGAGGAGAAACGGGAGGAAGAGGAGGTGGATTAAAAAAAAGGAAGAAGAGGAGTAGGAGGAAGAAACGAAGTGTAATGAAGAAGAGTAGGGGGGCGTGGAGTAGGAGCAGGAGGAGAGGGAAAAGGGAAAGGAAAAGGAAGAAAAGGACAAGGAAGAAGAGGATAAGGAGGAGGAAGTGGTGTCGATGGTCTCGGTTCAGATCCACGGCGGTGGGATGTCCGTATCGGCTGGGATATCGGAGATGGAGAGAGCGGATAAAGGCGAACTCCCCAGCCGAGAGGAAAGTCAGCGCCTCCCCCCTCCCCCTCCTCCCCCCGCTCCCTCCTCGCGATCTTCCTCCTCCTCCTTCTCCTCCCCCGCTCCCTCCTCTCGAATCTCCTCCTCCTCCATCTCTTCCTCTTCCTTTCTCCTCCCCCGTTCCCTCCTCTCGAATCTCCTCTTCCTCCTCCTTTCTCCTCCCCCGCTCCCTCCTGTCGAATCTCGTCCTCCTTCTCCTCCTCCTCCTTTCTCCCCCCCTCTTCTTTTTCCTCCTCCTCCTCCTCCTCGCCCCCCCCCCCTTGCCTGAGTCGTTGCCTCATTCATTACATCGGTGCCGGAGGGTCAGGTGTGAGGGAGTTGGAGGGAGGCTTGCCTGACGGAGATTTTCCCAGGAGGAGGGGGAAGACGATGAAGGAGAAGAGGGAGGAGGAGGGAAAAAGAAGAGCGAGAAGAAGAAGAAGGACAAGGAGGAGAAAGAAAATGATAAGGAGAAGCAGAGGGAGAAGTAGAAAGAGAAGGAGAAGAAGAAGAAGAAGGAGAGGAAGAAGAAGGAGGAGGAAAAGAAGGAAAAGAAGAGGAATAGGGACAAGAAGAATAAATAAAGATGAAAAATATGAAAATGATAAAGAGAACGAGAGAGAAAAAGAGGAGGAGTAGAGGCAGAGATGGAGGTCATGGAGGTAGGGGGTAGGAGGTAGGAGGTATGGGGTAGGAGGAGGAGGAGCAGGAGTAGGAGTAGGAGTAAGGGGCGGGGGAGGAGGAAGGGAAAATTTCAGGTCATGCGAGGCGATTTTACGGATGGCTTGTTTTGGCCATTTTGTTATTTTTAAAGTAATAAAAGAAAGTGTGTAAAAGGTCAGGGATGAAGTGACAAGTTGGTTACATGTGATTTGAAACGAAAGATAAAGATATACATATGTTATATGATATTCATAGATTGTGTGTGTGTGTGTGTGTGTGTTTATTCATGTATGTAAGTATGTATGTGTGTATATGCATGTATGAAAGAATGTATATATGTATCCGTGTATGCATTTATGGATGCATGTATTTATAAAAATGTTTAATTGCATATATATATGCGTGTGTGTGTGTGTGTGTGTGTGTTAATTCGTGGGCGTATGGACACACACACACACACACACGCACACACACACACACACACACACACGCACACACACACACACACACACACACACACACACACACACACACACACACACACACACACACACACACACACACACACACACACACACACACACACACACACACACATTCTTCTTGTTCTGCAGTGCTGTTAGTTAATTGATAAGCTTCATGATCGAGTGAACTAAATTAGAAGCTGTGGCTGGCCGGGTCAGACCCCGGGAGAAATAAGGGCTAGATAAACCCACAGATAATGCCCACCTGTCAGTGTTGATGGAAATACACCCAACATCTTTTTGACACTTGTGTTAATTAGATGTTGCCAGAAAGCGTGCTTCACGACGGGCTTGATTTTGCAAGTCTTACAACAGTTGTCAACGGGGATGGCGCACCTCTTCGTCCTCCTCCTCCTCCTCGTCTGTCCCCCGTCCTCCTCCTCTTCCTCCTTCTCGTCCTCCTCCGCGGGCCTGACAGCCTCTCCTTGCACCGCCATCTGTCATCCTTGCGACTTGTTTTTTTTCTAGTTTTGATACCCATCTCTGTACCATCTGTTACCATTATGTTCCCGTAGTTAGAGTTGCCTCGCGTGATGCCGACGCTCAGGTGCCATCTGTCACTCTCGTGCCTCCCCTGGATCGCGCCGCCGCCCTGGGACCAAGCACGGGGTATTTCCAGGGGCCGCCGACTCCTCCCGGCGTGGGACGTCCCTCGGCGGGAGCGAGGTGGCTGCGACAGCCGAAGACTTTCTTGGATAAGGATAAGATCAGTTAGGCAAGACGGGCAGATCAGACAGACACGGGAGAGACAAAGCGGGGAGAGGTGCTGACAGACACACATACAAACCAAGTTAAAAATACAATTCAGTTAGGCAAACCAGGCAGACAGACGGACACACAAGTCAAATAGATATCCAAGCACATTTTCTGCACGCCGAATAAACAGACAGAGAGACGGACGGACAGACATTGGGCCTGGTGACCGCGGGGCCCCGAGCGCGAAGGCAGCGCGGCCTGCGGGTGAGAGGCCCTTCGCGGCGCCCAGATGAGGCGGTGGGCGGGGCGGAAGAAGTTATGGGAGAGCTGATAACGGAGAAAAATTTACATCGTACAGTTTTTGCCAGACTGGGACCAGGTTCTCGCACCGGGGATCTCTCGGGCTGGGGAGCGAGACGGAGAAGGCTTGGAAGGAGAAAGGGTGAGTGACAAGCGGGAGGAAGAAAGGGAGAGGGAAAGGTAAAGAGAAATGAGAGAGGAGGAAATTAAGAGTTTGGTAGGGTGGTAGGGGAAGATATCAGCAGTCTTCATCTTCTGTTTGAATGTTCCCTATATACACATGTATCTGTGTATCCAGATATATCCATATCTGTATACCTATATGTATGTATATATATATATATATATATATATATATATATATATATATATATATCAGTATGTATCTACATATGTGTATCAGTAAAATTATATATCTATATCAGTATATCTATATCTACAGCGGTATATTTATATCTACAGGTTATATTTTTATATATCTATTGCCATTCATTCAGTCTATCTGTC
>NC_091550.1:50796365-50818222 GCF_042767895.1 Penaeus vannamei
TCTCTCTCTCTCTCTCTCTCTCTCTCTCTCTCTCTCTCTCTCTCTCTCTCTCTCTCTCTCTCTCTCTCTCTCTCTCTCTCTCTCTCTCTCTCTCTCTCTCTCCTCTCTCTCTCTCTCTTCTCTCTCTCTCTCTCTCTCTCTCTCTCTCTCTCTCTCTCTCTCTCTCTCTCTCTCTCTCACTCTCACTCTCTCTCTCTCTCTCTCACTCTCTCTCTCTCTCTCATTCTCTCTCTCTCTCTCTCTCTCTCTCTCTCTCTCTCTCTCTCTCTCACTCTCTCTCTCTCTCTCTCTCTCTCTCTCTCTCTCTTTCTCTCTCTCCACACACAATCTATCTCTTTCTCTCATTCTATCTCTTTCTCTCATTCTCTCTCTTTCTCTCATTCTCTCTCTCTCTCACTCATTCTCTCTCTCACTCCCTCATTCTCTCTCACTCTCTATCTATCTATCTATCTATCTATCTATCTATCTATCCCTGCATTATTTTCCTACTCGTTCTTGAGATAGATTCCACTTGAATCTTTATCATCGCTTTCCCGCCTTTCTCAACCATATCTGAATATTCTCTTCTCCACTTTCTTATTTTCCACATTCTTCCGATCTCTGTTCTCCCCCCCCTCCCCCCTTTTAGAACAAGGGGACAACGTGTCAAGCGAGGTAGGGGAGAGGGGGAGGGTGGGGAGGGGGGAGAGGGGGGAGGGGGACGTCACTTGCACATGCACGACAATATTGTTGCAAGCACCGGACTCTGTGCAAGGTAATCTCGGCGAATATATACGTTGTTAAGGCCCGGGATGGTGTAAGATGTTGCCACATCATCATTAAAATCTCCGCCGACGCTGCCAAATCGCCTGTAAAATGATGTTAGTTTGCCTAGGTGTTTTATATATCGTGGATGAGACTTTCTTGTGGTAAATGGTAATTACACACTAAGTCAATCACGATTCCCCCGGCCGCCCGTCTGCACCGACCGGACGATGGTAACAAAAAAGAAAAAAAGGGAGAAAGAGAGAGAGAGAGAGAAAAAAAAACTTTGTCGAAACTCGAATACTGGTATTGTCCCTCCCCTGCGTTACCCTCTTTGTTTATTAGCGTAGCAAGTCACAGCGAAATATGATGTTCATTAACTCAGAATCGCCGGAATATATTTATGATATTGATTTAAGTTGCATGATGTTACGTTATAATTCATGCGGGAGAGCGGGGTGCATGAGAGGCGCATCCCGACCCGCGAAGGGATGGTCGGCTCGGGAGCTTCGGGTCAAGACGTGCCCAGCCATCATGCCCGATAAGGGTCCTTTCCGCCCTCTAAATCACGGGATCGTCGCGCATAGGAACCCAGTCTTTAAGCGCCACCCCCCTCACCCCAACTCCTGCCCTCCCTCCCTCCTCTCCCTACCCGGTTTCTCTTGGCGTTTGGGGCATGAGAGTCGCCGCGGCAGCCCGTATCTAGTTAGCGTGTAGACATATCTGCGTCTTCATTATTTTCATTATGAGACGCTCTCGGTATTGTTGGTTTATGTTGGCCACGACGGAGCATCGCCCACCCACGTCGTCGTCAGGATCCTTCCCCTCCCTCCCTCCCCTCCCCATCTTCCCCTTTGCCCTCCCCTGCTGTTGCACCTCCCCCCTCTCTCTCTCTCCCTCCCCCCCTCTTTCCCTCGCTCGCTCTCGTCTGAGATGCTGGGACATGGCGCGGGCCTTTGGGGGTGCAACTTGCATGCGGTTCTGAGGAGGCGGTCTCGGGGATGTTGCAAAAAATGTCCCTCTGCAATACACGTGTCGATCTGTTCTTGTTTGCAAAGGACCGGATTTCGGGTGGCGGTGCAAGTCGCTCGATAATCGTGTCTTTGCAGAATTGATCAGTCGGCCTCTGCGATTACATTAGTGTCAAACGCGTTGGATCAAAACAGTGCCATTATTTGCGCAGCTGGATGTTACTGTTTATTAAAACTGCACACGGCGAAACGGACACTAATAAATGACATTCTTTAGGTGACAGACAAGATGCATGGGCTTAATTGTGCGTAATTAAAAATTTTAGAATAATTAAAATCCCAATGTCTTCGTGGCATTATTTTACAGGTGGAGTGAATTGAGGAAAATAGTGAGGTTTTGAGTTTGCTTGTATCAAGATTTGCGATCATTATCCGTGGTATTGTTGCTGTTTTTGCTACTGTTGTTTCTTTGTTGTTCTTTTTGTTGTTATAGTTAACAGCAGCTCCGTCATTTTGTTTGATCACTAGATTTATCATTCTTATCTTATGTGTAAAATTTTCGTCTCTTTTTAGTTTGAAAGATTTCTTCAAAGATTATCTCGAAAGAAGTTTCCTCTATATTCCCCCAAAAAAGTTTAAAAAAATTCTTCATCCTTTCAGTCGTTCCGAACGTACTTATAGATATTTAGGGTTTAGTATATCGCGCATGAAGATATCTCATGAAGTTAATTGTGCATCACGTAGGAGGGGATCCCGGCAGGCAGCCAATGATCTATCATCGTAAAATGCTTTTCATGAAAGAAGTCTGACATAATATAATTTACCGAGTACTTACGCGTATTGTGAGGAGACTATAAAGTACCTCAACACTCGCGATGATAATCTGGCCTGTCATTGAGAGATGATGGTCCTCTCGATTCTCTCGGGGTCGAACGCGCGCTCTCGTCGTACGGGGAGCGCCTCGGCTTGGGTTTGTCTCTGGGGGTTTCTTTTGTTTTGGTTTTTCCTTCTTTCTTCTTGTTTTTTTTTTCGTTTTTCATTCTTCTCCTTCGTTATTTTATTCTTCTTTTTCTTCTTCGTATTCTTGTTTTTCTTCGTATTCTTCTTCTACTTTTTTTTATCTTTCTTCCTTTTCTTCTTCAATTTCTTGTTTTTTTTTTCCTTTTTCTTTTTCATTTTCCTTTTTTCTTTTTCCATGGTAATTCCATGCCAGGAAATCGCGAGAAAAAGGAAAAGCAAGGCAACGGAAGAGAAAAACGAATAAAACAAAAAAAAATAGAAAGAAAGAGAGAGAAGGCGAGAAACAAAAGGGAAGCCCTTGGTTAGCGAATCTGAGCCACTAAAGGTCTGCAGTCGATCGTTAAATCTATCGCGAGGGACTTAATTATATGTTAGATTAATCAAGTTCCCAGCGGGGGTAGAGTTGCTCGGGGGAGAGGGGGAGGGGGGTGATGGTGCCCAAGGAACTGTTGTGACTGTGAGATGGTGCGTGATATGGTGAGATGGTGCATGATTTGGTGGTGAGATGGTGAGAGGATGCATGATATGGTGGTGAGATGGTGCATGATTTGGTGGTGAGATGGTGAGAGGATGCATGATATGGTGGTGAAATGGTGCATGATTTGGTGGTGAGATGGTGAGAGGATGCATGATATGGTGGTGAAATGGTGCATGATTTGGTGGTGAGATGGTGAGAGGATGCATGATATGGTGGTGAGATAGTGCATGATATGGTGGTGAGATGGCGCATGATTTGGTGGTGAGATGGTGAGAGGATGCATGATATGGTGGTGAAATGGTGCATGATTTGGTGGTGAGATGGTGAGAGGATGCATGATATGGTGGTGAAATGGTGCATGATTTGGTGGTGAGATGGTGAGAGGATGCATGATATGGTGGTGAGATAGTGCATGATATGGTGGTGAGATGGCGCATGATTTGGTGGTGAGATGGTGAGAGGATGCATGATATGGTGGTGAAATGGTGCATGATTTGGTGGTGAGATGGTGAGAGGATGCATGATATGGTGGTGAGATGGCGCATGATTTGGTGGTGAGATGGTGAGAAGATGCATGATGAGATGGTGAGAGGATGCATGATATGGTGGTGAGATGTGCGTGATATGGTGGTGTGATGGTGAGAGGATGCATGATGTGTTAGTCAGATAATGCGTGATATGGTGGTGAGACAGTGGACGGTGCATGGTGATGAGATGATGGAAGGTACAATGGTGAATGGCGAGATGGTGCATGATTCGATGTTGCGATGGTGAGAAGATGCATGATGCGAGACGATGCATGGCACGAGTGTGACGATGGTGCGTGACTGGATAGTGCGACGGCGAAACATACGATGGTGAATGCCTAGATGGTGCAAGATGGGATGTTGGGATCCTAGCCCGTACGACGTCGAATATGGTGAGATGGTGAGGTGTCGGCCTTCCGTGATGGTGCTCATCATCAGCTGACGTGATGGCCGAGGAGAGAATGAAGATTTGATGTTGATACTTACAGAAGTTGATTGTGCCGGCGAGGGAGCGGAGATGGCGAGGCGATGGCGGCGGGAGGGTGGATCCGATGTGCTATTACTGTTGATATGATTGTGTGCATGCAAATGTGTGCGTGTGGTTGTGTATGTGTGTGTCTGTTAGTCTGTCTGTTAATATGTAAATTCGTGTATTTGTTAATGAAGCTAATGTCCGCGGGTAATGATGATATAAATCGTGAGGGACAGTAATGATTTTTTGATTTGCTCATCTCGGGCCTCATTAGGGCGCTAAAGAGCGATTGGGGCGATTGCGGGAGGCGTTGTCTTCTGCCCGAGTTCTCTCTCTCTCTCGCTCTCGCTCTCGCTCTCTCTCTCTCTCTCTCTCTCTCTCTCTCTCTCTCTCTCTCTCTCTCTCTCTTCTCTTTCTCTTTCTCTCTCTCTCTCTCTCTCTCTCTCTCTCCTCTCACTCTCACTCTCACTCTCTCTCTCTCTCTCTCTCTCTCTCTCTCTCTCTCTTTCTCTCTCTCTCTCTCTCTCTCTCTCTCTCTCTCTCTCTCTCTCTCTCTCTCTCTCTCTCTCTCTCTCTCTCTCTCTCTCTCTCTCTCTCTCTTTCTCTCCTCTCCCTCTCACTCTCCCTCTCTCCCCTTCTTCCCTGTCACTCTCCCTCTCTCTCCCTCTCTCCCCTTCTTCCCTCTCACTCTCCCTCTCTCCCCTTCTTCCCTCTCACTCTCCCTCTCTCCCCTTCTTCCCTCTCACTCTCCCTCTCTCCCCATCTTCCCTCTGACTCTCCATCTCGTTCCCTCTTCCTCCTGGTCTCCCTCCCTCCCTTCCCCATCCATAGCAGAGAAATTTACCCCCCTGTCTGTCGTCCGGGAATATGGGTCTATTATCTAGAAATCAGAACTTGACGTGTAATAACTCACGCGTGGACGACACTTTTGTGGCTGGCGAGTGCCATAATGGCTGTGGATTGTCGTCGGGATCCTGGTTCGGACACACACACACACACACACACACACACACACACACACACACACACACACACACACACACACACACACACACACACACACACACACACACACACACACACACACACACACACACACACACACACACACACACACACACACACACACACACACACACAAACATAAACACATATATGTATACATATACAGACACCTACATATGTACATGTATATGCAAGTTGAAAAGGTGATGGAGAGGGCGGAGTCCTGCAGAAAAAAACACGCACACAAAATAAACCTTTTGTTTTGTGGATATAAATACAAAGGCAGAATAGTTTGACAGGCCGCAGGAAAGATAATGAGATAATGAGAAGGCTAAAGAGCGAAGCCAGGGGACAGAGGGCGCAGCGCGCGCGCGCGCAGCAGGCTCTGTTTCCGAAGGAATACGTTATCTTGGGCGAGCATCGCCGACGCGCAAGAAAAAGATGAGGGCGGGGACCCACGCGCGGCTCCCAGGCTATGCAAATGCAGTCACATCCTGCATGGTAATGGGACAGGGAAATGATCCTGCCGACTCGAGAATGCCTTTGCGGGAGCCTCTTGGGTATGGGAGATGAGGGAGATGACAGGGGGGGGGGGCATCAGGCAGGGGAGTCGGAAGGGGAAGGCGAGGCATAGGCGCAGGCTCGCAGGGTTGGAAAGTGCCATCGTTCATGCCCCGATAACACTCTTCCTTCCTATTGGAATTCTTAGCGTCATTTATTATCTATTATCTTAGCTTGTTAGTAATTTAATAAATGGAATCAGAGAGAGGCGTGGGACCTCCAGAGCGCCGAGTCAGGCCGCGGCGCAACGTCTCTGTCCAGCGCGCGAGTGGCAGGCCTCGCGACGACAACAGGGACGACGAGAAATCTCCAGAAATCTTGAGCAAGTCGGCCGCGACCACAGCGTCATCGCGTGAGAGACAAACGGGCTGTTGATGTTGGTTAATGTGCGCTTTGCTAATATTTAAATCAGTAACTCGATAATGTCCGTTGCTTTCATGCCTTTATTTGGAGTCAATATCATGGGCGTCGACTCTCTTGAAGCCAAATTGCGGTTTGCAGTTTCTCCGGTAATTAGTCACCAGATGTCCCGAAACCAGTTTAAAGATGTGGCGGATGATAGCGATATCATGGGACGAAAGTTGGCCTTGTCCGGTGTCTGACAGATGTTCGATTCCGTGTCCACTCTTCGGTAAGCAATGTAACACCATTTAATACGTAAACAAAAAAAGAAAACGGACTTTAAAAAATGGATAGAAAAAGAAAAGGCATAAATGAACACGCGGGGCTTCCGAGGAGGGGCCGGAGGACGGAGGGCTGCGCGCCGAAGTGAGGAGGAATTCAGGAGCTGAGGCGAGGCTGGGCCGGGGCGAGGGGAGTGACAGATCCGCCGGGATAACGGATGGGGACTCGTGGAAGCAACGCTAATTTTCATGCTTAAGGCCCGCAACTGTGAACTGGCCGGCGTCGTTTATCTGTTTCCCGGCGGCCAACGGGGGCAGGAGGCTTCACTTTGCATTTTTGCCTTTGTTTGTTTGTTTAATTGTTCGTAAGGCGTTTTTCGTGGTTGTTTCGTGCCCTGTGCTGTTGATGACGGTGGGTCTCTATCGCATGTGTGTTGGTCTTGAACTTGAGAGAAAACTTTCTGTATTGAATTTAGTCTTTACCGATTCTGTAAGTGATTTATCTGTGTATTTGTTGATTAATATATATTATCATTAATTATTATTTACCAGGTCTCTATCTCAATCTATTTTTATGCGCCTAGGGATCGAATCAGCCAACTAAAAGAAAATCAAAACAGGGTAACAGAAGACAAAAAAGTTAAACAGAGATTAAAGAAGACCAGACGATAAAGATAATTGACAAGAAGGCAGGAAAAAGAAGCGTTTTTTTCTTTCTTTCTGCTTCTAATCCACCTGCTTCAGCTCCTCCTTTGTGGACTTCACTAATAATGCAGTCAGACGAGCTGTCATTTTGCTCACCGTGGACTCTCGCCTTGTCAGGGGGGGCGGGGGTACCAGGAGCGATGGGGAGAGGTTTAAAGGGGGTAATGGGAAGGTGTGAGAGGGAGAGGGAGAGAACGAAAAAAAAAGGAGAGAGCGAGAGAAAGAAAGAAGAGAGAGACAGAGATAGACAGACATAGAGACAGACACAGAGAGTGACAGAGACAGAGACATAGAGAAGGGAGATGAAGGGAAGAAAAAGAGAGAGAGATACACGTGGGAGAGAGGAGAGGGAGAATGAATGAACAGGTATTTAAATATATGCATGTATGTACTGTCATACAGATCTTTGTATACATGCATGCACTTCTGTATGTGTACGTACGTATGTATGTATTTATACAATAATTCGTAAATATGCAAATATACTTATTTATGCTCACAGATATATCAGCACAGAACCAGGATATGCTTTAGAAGCCCGCGGTCGAGTTTGAGTTTTGTTGTGTTAATGGAGGCGGAGACGGCGTGATGGAGGTGCGGGGGTTGGGTGGGGGCGGGGGTGGGAGCGGGGGCGGGGGCGCGGAGTGAAAGAGATAGAGACATTAATCCGCGTCTGAGAGTTCTGAAAGTTTTACATGTTTAGGGTTATGGTGCGTAGGCGCTGTAATGGCCCGGCTGCCGGACAAGGTTGGAACAAGGAGGGGTTTGTATCGCGGCGGCGCCATGTCACGGGGGTGTTGCTGGTCAGGCTCTGTAGCCCCCTGGAAGACTCGCTTTACACGGAGCTGCGAAGGGTGAAGGGATTACGTTGACGGGGTGGATACAGCTGATGCATTTTTATTTTGTATTTATTTGTTGAGGCCTTAGCGGCTCTCTCAGGTTGCTTTTAACGCACCAATTACATAAGTACAAGAGATTCTCTTTCGCAGCATCACGAACCACTTTACCCCGCCATTTTCTTTTTTTTTTATTTCTTTCCTTTTTTTCTCCCACGCTGTAATTACAAGACTGGGTTATCGACAGTAATTAGCCCTTAATTTCTAGAGATACTTGATGATAACTCGCCGCGCATGAGAGGTGGTTGAGAAGAACATGACTTCCACGATGAGGCTTGTCTGTAACTCGCGTTCTTCGGGGCGGCGGGTGACGTGACGGCGCTGTGACGGTTGGATTGCGTGACGCTGGATGACGTCATCGTGGATTGCGTGACGCTGGATTACGTCATCGTGGATTGCGTTACGGATGTCGGTCAATAGAAGGGAATGCAACGCTCTGTAAGGATGTCTTGTAACGCCTTAGGAGAGCGCGGAGGACGTGGGTTGCAAGCCGGCATTGGAGGCGACAGATAGTGATAGATATGTTGGGTTGCGAGCGAGCGTTGCAAGGGGAGGTCATTGATATTGTTTAGCGCATCAAACCCGGCGCGACGCTGATGTTCGCGAGCTCATGTACTCGGCCAGTGGATGCGAACAGAAGTATTTATTATTAGAATTGATGATGGGGAGAGTAGCATACTCGGGGAGTTTATAATAGCCTGGCGTGCGTGCTCTGGGAGTTGAGTCGGGCATCGGCAGAGGGAGACCAAAGATGAGCCTAATTGATAGGTGGACGATGGTCGAGGCACATGGACAGACAGACAGACAGGCAGACAGCGCTGGATGGTCGACACTCGAGGCTCGGTCGGTGGCTGAGGGAGAGTCAGGACCGGAAATTGCTGAACGGTTGTGAGGGTTAAACCGTCAATCGGTCAAAAGCTTCTTAAGATACTCATTGAATTTCGTGTCTTTTTATTTAAACTTTGATTTTCCTATCGTGCCATGTTTATTAATCTATTTTTTCTTCTTTTCCCCAGGTATGTCGAGGGTTTCCAAATCCTGTTCTGGGACCGTAAGTACCATCACAGTTAGTTGGCCATTACTTGGTTCCCGTGGCCCTCCGGGAGCCCGCAGCCTCCTCCAGCGCCCGCCGTAACTCGCCGCAGAATGGCCCTTCGCCCCGAGCCAGACGCGCTTATCTCCGCTCATTAGACCTTCTCGGGAGATGAGTGTGTGTGAGAAGCTACAAGCGGCTGCTACCTCCACTCTCCTCGTTCGTCATTTAGGGGATGTGAAGGAGCCCGTCTTCGGTGTGACGCGACATTAGGCGTATGTGAACCGTATGTCAAAGAGGCTTAATGGCTTCATTTTCGCTCCCGACGCGTCCCGTGTTCGTCGCCAGCCCGGGAGAGAGATGGCGGATTTGTGCCTTGCTTTCGATGAACAGGGATGACTTTTTAGATTATTTATTGACTCGTATCAGCTGAGTTTCCATGCAGATCCTGTTTAGAAGTTATTCTTTGTTTGTTCTCACGTGACCTTTCCTCCTCATTATCCTCTGGTGGCGTGGAAGTGCGTGGAACATTGCGTCATGGCGGACCACGGAACATGCAGGGTTGGCGTAGGCTGTTATTACCCCCTACACCAGGCTGGTTCTCATCGGCTCCCCTCCCTCCCCTTTTCCTTGACCCCCCCCCCCTAGACACACCCTCTCCCATTTTCTCATCTCCGTCATTCGCTGGATTTTGATTTTTATAGCTATCCTTCAGCCTTCATGTGTTTTTTTAGTCATATCTTCCCCCTTGTTCATATACATCTCTTTAATGCATCTTTTTACAGTTTACTGATTTTTTACATTTTTTTCTTTGTTGATTCTTTCAAGTTAGTCTAAGACATACTCTGCTCTTGTTTTTTTTAAATATAATTTTAAGAATTTATTTAATTTACTATTTATTATTTACGTCTCTACTATTTCTCATTTTGATTTTTATGTTTTCATCCTTTTCTAACGTATTCTGATTTTTATTTTTATCTGCTCGTTGTCAGTCAGTTTGCGTGTTTTGTTTTGTGTTTCATTTTATTATGCTACTGTATTGTGTTTGTTTGTTGTCAGTGCGTTGTCGTGTCATCTTACGAGTCTCATTAAGGTCGTCTAACATGAATTTGCGAACCGAACCGCCTTCTTCCGTCTACTTTGTTTTGTCTGCAGCGCCACGTCATCTCCCCGTTACCCCTTTCGTCTCTCAGGTGACTTCATAATTTTGAGCTGTTTGGTGCCCCTCCTCGCCCTGCCACCTGCTACTTCACCCTGCTGCTCTTGGTATCTCCCTGCCACCCTCTGTTTTTCTCGCGAAGCTGCATCACCCTGCCGTCCTGTGTTACTCCCTGCCACCCTCTGTTTTTCTCCCGAAGCTGCATCACCCTGCCGTCCCGTGTTACTCCCTGCCACCCTTTGTTTTTCTCCCGAAGCTGCATCACCCTGCCGTCCTGTGTTACTCCTTGCCACCCTCTGTTTTTCTCGCGAAGCTGCATCACCCTGCCGTCCTGTGTTACTCCCTGCCACCCTTTGTTTTTCTCCCGAAGCTGCATCACCCTGCCGTCCTGTGTTACTCCTTGCCACCCTCTGTTTTTTTCTCGCGAAGCTGCCTCACCCTGGCGCTGTGCATGGCAGGTCAGAGCCGTCCAAGGGCCTCTCGTGACCCATTATCCCGATAACTGTCAAAAGCACAATAGGAACGTTTAGACCAACAGCAGTCGTCGGGAATGTTTACCTATGACTATTTCTTTTTCGTAGCCGAACGAGACACGCAAATTACGAGTGCCGTGTCGTCATTTCAGAGTAATTGCATATATTCCACTGTCTCGTCTCGTGTGCCTCTATTAAGGGTCGGGGCTCAGGGTGGGCGGGGTGGGTTGGAAGGAGGAGTGGGTGGATTCATGTGTTTGCCAAACAAACAGAAGAGGAGTGAATCTCAGGTGTTGTAGTGTCTGTTAATGGGATTGAGATCCTACTTGATCCCCTCCGTTGAGATCCTACCGTCCCCCACCCCCCTCTTCTCCTGTCCCTCCCACCTCCTCTCCTCCTGTCCCCCACCTCCCCACCCCCACCCGAGCAGCAGCAACCTCGTCCAGAAATGAGTCTTTTGTAGCGAGTTTCGGACAAGCATCGGTCCCACCCCTTGCCTCTTACCAGTACAAACAAACCCAGCCAGGTTATCATTACCCCTTCCTCCCTTCTCCCCTTCCCTCCCTCCTCCCCATCCCCCTCTCTCCCTCAGTGTCCCTCATCCCTCTACCCTCCCCTCCCCCTCCCCCTTCTCTTCACTTCACCCAACGGCGACAGAGCTGATGGGATGGGGGCTCGGGGGTGAGGGAGTGGGAGGGGGGGGGGGAGGGGAGCGCATGCTATCGTGTTTTTTTGTTTCTGGCGCTCTTAACGTAGGTCTTGCGCTGTGCAAAGGCTCGGCGCTGTGTACTATATCCACACTGCGCTTTGCTACAAGGATTTAATCACAGGGTTTCGCTCTGTGTTTGCGTTTGGCTGCGGTACGTGTTTGTTATCCGTTTTCTTTGTTTATATTTATTTCCGCCGAGAACGTGACGTGCATGAAATCAGGTGATACGAAGGAACAGTTAGAACACAGCGAACTCGGTATGTTATGAAGGGGTAAGATAATGCAGAATAGGAAAAGGAAGAGGAGAGAAAGAGAAAGAAAAACGAATTGTAAAAGAAGAGAGAAAACGAAGGAATGGAATTTACGCGGCCGAGCGTCAGAATTAAAGAATAAAAAAATATAGGAAATCGGTTCAGTAATAGTTAAGTGTTAAGAGGATACATGATAAGCAGAACAATTTAATAAATGACATGAATATATTTAAGAACTTTATGAGAGGCGAGAAACGATTAAAGTAAACGCGATTAAGTAACAAAAAAAGATGGTAGTTTTAAGAGAAGATATAAGGCAGTTTTTCTAACGGGGTCAGTGGCTTGGCTTCTGCAGCTCAGAGGAATTCAAGTGAAAGCTAGGTTTGAATTTTGATAATTATGTTGTTCATTCGCATTGCATTTTTTGCGGGTTCTTCGTTGATTTTTTCTTTCTTTCTTTCTTTTTGCCGTTCTAGGATCTTCTCTCGTTTGGCTTGTAGTTTGCTGGGCAGATTGCACCTCTGTCGGTTCTAGGTTTAGGCGAGAGAGAGATTGAGAAAGAGGGAGACGGAGACAGAGTGAGAGAAAGATGTTCTCATCAAGACAGCATGATAATGGAGTCCAAGTAAGAGAGCGATTACAGCTGCTGGCATGAAAGTATTCAATCATGAGCGCAGCATGAGCGTGAGTCAGCACGGGAGCCGGAGTGGACGCGGCCATTACTGTCGCCCCGCGCGCGTCGCCCGCAGCCGCCCGTCGGGACCCGATCCGTCATCCGAGCGCCCCTCGCCTGCCTCGGCGTCTCCTGCGGGATGCGCTTGGGATGCCCGTGGGGTAGGGGGGCGTGTGTGCGTGCGTGTGTGTGTGTGTGTGTGTGTGTGTGTGTGTGTGTGTGTGTGTGTGTGTGTGTGTGTGTGTGTGTGTGTGTGTGTGTGTGTGTGTGTGTGTGTGTGTGTGTGTTTTAGTATGTGTGTGTGTGTGTGTGTGTGTGTGTGTGTGTGTGTGTGTGTGTGTGTGTGTGTGTGTGTTTTAGTTGAGTGTGTGTGTTTTAATTGTG
Organism: Penaeus vannamei; assembly: GCF_042767895.1. Lineage (NCBI taxonomy): Eukaryota > Metazoa > Arthropoda > Malacostraca > Decapoda > Penaeidae > Penaeus > Penaeus vannamei. The sequence continues at coordinate 50,809,050 of NC_091550.1, forward strand.
TGTCTGTTTGTATATGCGTGTGTTAAGTGTCTGTGTATGTGCGTGTGCGTGTGTCTGTCTCTGTCTGGGTGGGTTACGATACTCTTGGCCCGTCGAGAGGTGCGCTGGTCCTGGTCAACAAGATCCATGTCTTAGCTGTCACTCAAACTCCCTCACTGTGAAGGTCGTTACGTCCACTGCCTGTGAACCAAGGTTAGCAGGGTCTCCACGAGGGGAGGGGAGGGAAGGGGAAGGTAGGGGGGAAGGGGTGATCAAGCTCCCCCCCCCCTGCTCCTTCCCCCGTGGATCGCCGAGGCAAAGGCGGCGGGGGCGGCGGTGGTCAGGGCGGGCAAATAGAGCCGTAACACGAGCCTCGTGAGTCAATCAATCATCGCCAATTAAAGGTGAGGCAATGGCGACGCGGGCGGAGGGTTATGGGCCGCCCGCAAGCCGCCCGCCGGAGAGAGGCAGACCGGCCGAGGGGCGGGGGAGGCGCAGGAGGCGTGAACGATGTCTTGGGTCCTCACGATCAACGCAAGGGCGGAGATGCCACTGCACACGGAGGCTCCTTGTCAGTGGGCGTTACTCTTAGCCACATATGACACCGCTCTCCAAGGCTTATTATCGCGTGTGTTGACGTTTCGATTTTGGGAATTTAGTGGAAACGTAGAAAAGGATTTCATTGTTTATTGTTCCGAAGCGATTCAGGGAGACCGTTTGTCTGCGATCGTTTTCATGCTGTCACGGCTCTCATACATAGGCTGTTATATTTCTGTCCTTTCGCTTTTCTCGTCTCCTCCACGTCGTACCCGTCTCACCTGCATCGAATCTGTATCCGCTGTCGGTATTTTTATTCACCCTTTCGCCCCTCGTTTCGCATCCGCCCTCTCGGGTAGGTTCGCGTGTGTTGCCACCCGTGAAGGGGCATGTTGGCTCGCGGGCATCTAGGTGTTGCCCTTGCTCGCTTTATCTCGCGTCGGGCGATGGGGTGTCGCCAGTGGTGTCGACGGCGGCGCGGACGACACAGACAGACAGGCGTGGTCGTTCACATACATATCCACACACACACGCTCGGACACACATACATATCCACACACACACGCTCGGACACACATACATATCCACACACACACGTTCACGCCCACGCGCATACACACGCACACATACTCACACTAGCACAAGCACATACGCACACACGCACCCCTCCCTCCTTCTCACATACACACATGACGTCATTTTCTATTTCTGATTATTGCTTTGCGTAAAGGTGGGGGGGTGATAGGAATCTTGTTTGTTAGAGTTGTTAGCATCATTGTCTTATATTGTTGTTAATAATGATATAAGTGGTAAGAGAATAATGATTGTAATAATGGTGGTGGTAATAATAATTATATTATTATTGTTGTTCTTGTTGCTGTCGTTTTATGGTCATGATATTGATAATAAAGATAGCAATATTGATGTTATTGTTATCATTATTGTTGTTGTTGTTATTATTATTATCATTATTGTTGTTAGTATTATCATCATTATTATTATTGCTATTGATGATGTTGTTGTTATTACAATTAGTAATATAAATAATTTCATCAGTAGCAGCAAACATAATATAGGATATTCCTTTGTCCTTATTGTTATTTCGTGTGCCGTACGTGGAAGCAATTGCCTTGTGCATGTGTGCTTGTCTGACCCGGGACGAAGGCAAGCGCGTCAGAACCCCAGCATTAATTCGCTAGAAATTATGTGCTTGTCAGGGAAACATTCCGGGAATTTCAATTTTTTGTGCTTAAACGTTTTATTTTTGTGAATTCCTTTATAATGTTGCGATGGAGTAATGGCGTTGATTCTTGGAATTTGAATAAGATACTGTTTATTTGTTTCTTTTCTTGTTATGGTGTTGGATAATGCATGAGATAATATATATATGTATATATATATATATATATATATATATATATATATATATATATATATATATATTATATACAGATGTAGTGTGCATATATATATTCATTTATATCTATAATTGTGTTATATATATATATATATATATATATATATATATATATATATATATATATATATATAAACACAATTATAGATATAAATGAATATATGTATGCACACTACATCTGTATATAATATATATATATATATATATATATATATATATATATATATATATATATATATATATATATATAATGTGTGTGTGTGTGTGTGTGTGTGTGTGTGTGTATGTATGTATGTATGTATGTATGTATGTATGTATGTATGTATGTATGAAATGTGTGTGAATTAGTTATCTATTTGTTTATTTATTTATTTATTTTGTGTTTGTACGTGTATTATATATATATTTATGTGTATTACTGTGTGTGCACGCGTGTGCGTGTGGTGCGTACAAGCGCGTACCAAATTATGCGGTTTCAAATTATGCATGTCTATGCTGTTTTTCTCGTGTAGGAAATCGGGCCAATTAGCTTCCGTATCCAACTGATGGATGTTGACGTGACTGCGAGGTTTTGGCGAACAAGGGGAGGCGGGGGGGGGGCGAGTTGCAGCGTGCAGGTTGGTGATTGCGAAAGGGTTTCTGGTGTTTGTTATTTTCTTGCGTTATTTGCTTCAGGAAAGGGAATGGCGCAATGGGGTGTGTGGGGTGGGGGTGGGGGGAGTACGTGGATAAACAAGTAAATTATTGCTTGTCGGGAATGATGGTTGGCTCTCTCGCTTGCCTGTCTGTCTGGCTTGGCGAGCAACGGTGGTCAGTGACATAGGATTGCATTCACGCGGGATGGCGATTTCAACGCCGGCCTGCAAGTAGGGATCCACGCGGGTCGAAACAATGGGTGAGCCCTGACACCCCCCCCCCCCCCCGCCCCCGCCACCCAGAATAGGAAGCGACTGCATTGATAATCACCGGGGCCGGGGCTCATTACAATGGTCCTTACAGCTTATGATTTATGAGAACGCCGAAATTACCCTCCTGTCTTGTCGGCATTTGTCAGAAACAATGGCTTCGGCGACGGCCCGTCAGGAAGCCGCTTGTTACAGCCGGAATCCGGCCTCGGCTTCGGATGACGGGCGTTAGGCTGAGCGGCCTGTGCGGATGAGGAAAGCAAGGAGGTTATAGAGGGAAAACCGGAGCGGCCGGCCTATGCCAGGCGGGATCTCGGCGGTTGGATTCTTTGCGGCCGTTGCAGACAGCGCTCGCGGGCGGCGTCGGGCGTCCTCTCTGCGGTCGAAAAGACCACGGAGTCCACCTGCTAATGACAGGTGTGCCAGAGCGAAGATTCCCCGACCTTTTGGCTCACCCGAATCGCCTCCTAATGGCAAACGGTGGTCTGTTTCCAGCGTTATGACCGGGAATTCGCTTGTGTTTTTCGATAACCTCCGAGATGTATTTCCCCGTTTTCTTGTTTGTGTGTGCGGCGGTGATTAAGATAATTCCGAGGCATTAGCGAGTAGTTAGGACTGCGTGTGTATAATTGGCCGCGTTGAAATGCCCACACGTGGCATAGATTGATCGCCGCTCATTTTCATAATTGTCATGTCGCCGTTAAGTTTTTGCTACTATACGTCTCTTGGTATTTGCCGGCCCGCGATCCCCGGCCCCTGAGCCTGCGCCGCCGCTGTCATGGCCGCCCCTGCCCTGTGATTCCCCCGCTCCTCCACGTCCGCGGGCGAAAGGGAAGCGAGCTCGAGTGTGAGGCTACATTAAACAACGTGAAAAGGAGCGGTGTTCGTCCGTGTATGGGTTATTATTTTCGTCTGATTGCTGCGTTGTTGTTGTGGAGTTTTGCGGCTGTTATGTTCACGGCGTTGTAATCATTGCGAATGGGATTCGGACGTTTGTTTCGGCGATTATCGCTTTTATCTTCTTGATAGGATTATATATGTGCGCCTTAATAGTACGGAGTTATATCGCATTTGCCGCCAATTAAGTCTAATTCGTGCCAGAGTAAATGGTCAAAAATCGCACCCGCTGTATGTTTTCTTCGCCGCGTCTTCAGGTTTCAACAAACCCATTTTTTACGGTCAGGTGTATATCCTTGGCGTATTATTTCTCATAATTATCCTTGTGTTCATTATATCTCGTTATGTATTTACTCCTCTCTCTCTCTTTTCAACCGGCTCAAATAAACATTTTTACTCAGAGTGGCTTGTCGTCATATATACCCTCCCCCCCTAAAAAAAAGGAAAAAAATGAATAAAAAAATAAAAAAGAGTGAACCGTCAAGTCCCTCTTAAGCTCCATCATGTGACGGAGAGCAGTATATTGCTCTCATGCGCCGGCGATATGTCACTCTGCATGATGCTGGCTGCCATGTGCGGTTTTGAATGCGTCGCTTCGTGGCCGAGTCGTAGATCATCATGCAGGGACTCCTTTGTGTCGCGATGCTGACGGGTCTTGAATCATGCCTGTTATAGCGTGTTGCTTGCTGTCGGCCGCCGAAAGAGACGTCGCTTTGGGGGGACGTCGAACGGAGGCAGGTCGGGAGGGGGAGGGGGAGGGAGGGAGAGTAAGAGTGTGTGTGAGTGAGTGAGTGAGTGAGTGAGTGAGTGAGTGAGTGAGTGAGTGAGTGAGTGAGTGAGTGAGTGAGTGAGTGAGTGAGTGAGTGAGTGAGTGAGTGAGTGAGTGAGTGAGTGAGTGAGTGAGTGAGTGAGTGAGTGAGTGAGTGAGTGAGTGAGTGAGTGAGTGAGTGAGAGAGAGAGAGAGAGAGAGAGAGAGAGAGGGAATGAGTACGAGAGAGATATACAAAGCTGAGAAACATTGAGAAACATTGAGTTAGAGAAAGAATAAGAATAAGAATTTTTTGAGGGAAAATATGATAAGTATACGAGAATGGAGTCTCAGTTGCGGCGGAAGGAACAGGTAGATGTGTGGCGGGGTAAGACGAGGTCGTGTAAGCTGTCATGATGTAGTGCGAGAACACAATGCTGACGAGGACCAGATGGCCGTCTTAAACTCATGTTCCGACCACCAACCACTTTCCTCCACCCACTCCCGCTTCCATTCTCACTCCCACTCCCACTCCTGCTCCTTCTACCCCCACTCCTACTCCTCGTATACTGCCACACACACACTCCTACTACTCCCCCCGACTCCCTCACTCCCTCTCCCTCTCCTTCTCCCTCTCCCCCTCCTCCTCCCTCACCCCTCCCTCTCCCTCCCCCTCTCCCCCTCCCGCTCTCTTTGCTACTCCTTCTGCCCCCTTCACCCCCTCCCCCACTCCCTCTGCCCCCTTCGCCCCCTCCCCCACTCCCTCTGCCCCCTTCGCCCCCTCCCCCACTCCCTCTGCCCCCTTCACCCCCTCCCCCACTCCCTCTGCCCCCTTCACCCCCTCCCCGCATGGAGACGCCGCGTTGGGTCGTCAGGGAGCGAGGCAAAGTATGCTGTTACACATGGATTTATGCGCTGATCACCAGGTGTTTAAGCGGGATCAGGCAAAGGTTGCAGATGTTCTTGGCGGGTGCAATAAGGTGCAATAAGGACAATCGCGCCTTCTCCACTTGCAAGACCATAAAGTGAATTATTAGGCAATAAATTACAGCGCCGGTTCCTTGCTAAAATTTCTAGCAGTAATCCGAGGGTGTATATCCTCTCTCGAATGGCCCCACAATAGACAGTGGCGTTCGTGAGCACAGTTTTTTTTTTCTTCTTCTTCCTCTCGCTCTCTCTGCTTTTGTGAATCCCTAAGCTTGGGTGAACGGACGCCGCCATCGCTTGGGAGTCTGTTTGGATAGATAAATTTATACATTTTCTTAAAAGCCAGTTGGCTGACGTTGCCTCATTCGCCCCGCCGTCGTTATTTGATTAAGTCCGCGCCATTACAGCTCGCGGGAGGGTCGTGTGATGGAGGAAAATAAGCGCTTTTCTGCGGATATCATTATTCCTGTGGTGCGCTGTGCACTCTCCGAAGGGCCCGCTTGTTGTCGTTAATCATGTAATTTTGTTTATTACAGAAAGGCGGAGGGGAGGTGGGAGGGGGAGGGGGAGGGGGAGAGGGGCTAAGAGTATGGGGCAGAGAAGGAAAGGGGGAGGAAAGGGATGGGAGCGAGGATGTGGGAGATAGAAGGAGGAGGGAGAGGATGGGAGGAGAGAGAAGGAAGGTAAGTGGAAGAGGAGATAGAGAAGGAGGAATGGGAAAGGGAGATAGAGGAGGGGAAGTGAAAATATTAAGAGAAGAGAAAGGAAGGAAGAAGGGAAGAAATGAAAGAAAATGGTAGGAAAGGAAGAAAGGAAGAGATGAAAGAAAAAGGAAGGGAAGGAAGAAGGAAAGGATAGGGAGGAGGAGAAGAGGAGGAAGGAGGGATGGGGTGGGGTGGGGGGGGGGTCAGATTACACAGGATAGGGCAGTTACCTGGTTAAGGACTAGTGTGGAGTGAGATTATTCACTCGGGATGACAGGAGACCCCGTCCTGCAGCCTGTAATAGCCGACACTCCTCCTCCCCGAGTCCGAGGGGCTGGAACGAGGAGTCGCTGAGTCTTTTTCGTTGTCTTTTTCGTTGAGTCTTTTTCTTTGATTCTTTTGCGTTGTCTTTTTCGTTGTCTCTTTTGTTGTGTTTTAAGTTGAGTCTTTTTTCGTTGAGTCTCTTTCGTTGAGTTTTTTTCATTGATTCTTTTTCGTTGAGTCTTTTTCTTTGATTCTTTTTCGTTGTCTTTTTCGGTGAGTTTTTTTCGTTGATTTTTTTTTTCGTTGTCTTTTTTCGTTGAGTCTTTTTCCGTTGAGTCTTGTTGAGTTTTTTTCGTTGTCTTTTCGTTGTCCTTTTCGTTGAGTCTTTTCCGTTGAGTCTTTTTTTTTAGTCGTTTTCGACCCATTTGCAAGGAGGATATTGCATCTGATCGCCAGGTGTTTGAGGGGAGTGTTTGTTAGATCAGCTTAAATCACCACGGGAGAAAATAGGGGATTATTGTGATTTTTTTTTCTTTTTTGTAAGGGTTTGAATTCTGGAAGTTATGTTTTTTGTTTGTTTTTGTTTATCGATATTTTTTATGGGATATTATGAGAAGACACGTGGGATTTTTTTAAAGGAATGGTTGTTATGATGACTGTAATGATGATAGTAATGATAATGATTATGATAATGAAGATGATGGTGAGAATAGCTGCTGTTGTTCATATCATTATGTGTGTTGTTTTTGTTGTGAGGATTGATATTGATGTTGTTGCTTGTGTTATTGTTTGTCGTCGTCATCATCATCAATTATTTATACTACTCTACTCCAACTCCAACACAATAACGTCCGTTTGACGCCGATCTCCTCACGCAATCCCGAATCTCAGTTCTCGAGAGCGGATCAAACCTCATCACTTCGCTTCACTTCACTTCACTTCACTTCAGTTATAGGCCTATCAATAACGGCATTAATGAGACGTGAGTGAGAGCCGCGGGAGGCTTCTGGACAACATCACTTCACGCTTTGGGCTTCTCCGTCGCCGACCACCGCGGGACGACCCACACCGCACTCGGTTCTCGCTTCTTCGTGTGTTGATTTGTCTTCGTTTTGTTTTGTTTTTGTTTTGTTTATTTACGTTTGTTTATTGTTTTTTTTCGTGATTTTTTGGTGTTGGTTTGATTTCGTCTGTTAGTTTCTTTGTTCTTATTATCTGATTTTTATCATTTGTTAATTTTCAAACTTTATTTTTATCTTTTGGGTTATTTTGATCTTCATTCTCATCCATCGGATAACTCTTTCCTCCATGGGATGTTTTTTGAATGTTTATCTTGCACACTCAGCTTATTCCCTCTCTTCGTCCTCCTCCTTCTTATTATTCTCTTTCTTTATTTTGAATGTTTCACATCTTATTCCTTTTCTTCGTCGTCGTCCTCCTTATTATTCCTTTTCTTCTATATTTTGAATGTTTGTCTTGCACACTCAGCGTATTCCTTCTCTTCGTCTCCTCCTCCTTATTCTTATTCTTCCTCTCTCGATTTGTTTCTCCACCGTCGCCAGTTCCTTGTTCTCTTTCTTGGGCTTCTGGTTTATTTTTATCAGTGCGTGCCGACAAACCTCTTTCCCCGTCTCTCCCGTGTTAAACTTGTTGATTTCTCTCTCCTCGTATGCTGTTTTTTCTCTCTTTTTATGCTCATTTTCGCTTATGTTCGTTTATTTTTTTGTTTTCATCTGTTGGTGTGGTTTTGCCGTTGTTAGATTGTTATTATTGAGTATTTTTAGGAAAAGGGTTATTAAAACAATGATTTTCCCTCGTGGTTGATTGTATTTTTTTGACATCTTTCTGTCTATATGGTAGATAGATAGATAGTAGATAGACGGACGATAGATATAGAGATAGATAGATAGACACAGATAGACAAGCATAGATAGATAAGTAGTAGACGGACAAGCAGATAAAAATGTTGATGAATAGGCGGACACGGACAAATAGACAGACAGACAAACAGGCAGACAAGGTAGACAGACAGACAGACAGACAGACAAAACATATAGACAATCAGACAGACAATCAAACAGACAGACAAGACAGACAGACAAGACAGACAGACAAACAGATATCCAGATAAATAGGCAAATAGATACCAATGAAGACACACACACATACACGCGCCCATATCCACCTATAAGTCCGCAACAGCGGAGGATGAGGCTCATTATCCCTCTGTCAAAATACTGTTCGGGGAAAAGAAGGAAAGTGAGGGATGAGTGTGAAATGTGAAGGTGATGAGGTAATTTAAGGCCGCGGTTTAGGAACAGCAGGTGACGTCCATATGGCAGGGGAGGCGACGGGGAAACGCTTTTGCGAAATGCGAAGAAAAAAAACAAAAACAAGAGAGAGGAAAAAAATGTCGGAATGGAATGAATTTGCAGTGTTGCGTGTGGCTGGGTTGCCGCTCGTTGTGCTTGGTTTGGTGTTGTTTCTTTGTTATTAGATGTTATTTTTTGTGTGTTTTTGTTTTGCGTTTATTGATGGTGATGGTATTTTCTCGTTTTCTAGACGTGTATACAAATTCATGTACAAGCATACTTACAGTACAGCACACGATCACGCAAACACGCAGGTATATACACGCGCACGCACATGCACACTTAAACACACACACACAAACAAACACCCACCCACACACACACACGCAACACACACGCAAACACCCACATACGTAAACACATACACACACACACACACACACACACACACACACACACACACACACACACACACACACACAC
>NC_091550.1:50818722-50821222 GCF_042767895.1 Penaeus vannamei
GGTTGGCTTTTGGTATAAGGTATAAAGGTAATGGTGGTAGTTATTGTTATCATTGTCCTCTTCTTGTTATTATTCTACTCTTGTTGTTATCATTGTCCTCTTCTTGTTATTATTCTACTCTTGTTGTTATCATTGTCCTCCTCTTGTTATTATTCTACTCTTTTTGCTACCATTGTCATCCTATTCCTATTATTCTACTCTTGTTATCATTGTCCTCTTCTTGTTATTATTCTACTCTTGTTGTTATCATTGTCCTCCTATTCCTATTATTCTACTCTTGTTATCATTGTCGTCTTTTTGTTATTATTCTACTCTTGGTATCATTGTCATCTTATTTTTTTATATTTAACTCTTGTTGTTATTACTGTTGGTACTATTATTATTATTGCCATTTGTTATTTAGCTGTGATCGGTATCCATGGAATGGCAGTGATAGAGATGAAGATGGTATAAATAACAGTAATTCCATACTACCATTGTAGGAATATATTCGCGAAAGATGGGAGTGGAGCTAGAATATTCATACACTTTTGGTTAGGTTGATGGTATCAAGGGCAGGAATATCAATATTAATGGTGGTTGCGATTGTGATGGTAATGCCATTCTGATTGTAAGCAGTGATATCGGCTTTGATTGTTTTATTATTATTTTTGGTCTCTCCTGAATTGCTGTATCTACATCTTTATCTATACAGGGCACACGCAAACACGCATGCACGCACTCACTCAGTCACTCAGTCACTCACTCACTCACTCACACACTCACTCACTCACTCACTCACTCACTCACTCACTCACTCACTCACTCCCTCACTCACTCACTCACTCACTCACTCTCACTCACACACACACACACACACACACACACACACACACACACACACACACACACACACACACACACACACACACACACACACACACACACACACACACTTACCCATCTATTTATCTCTCCATCTCCTGCAAAGCCCAGGCATATTACGGCGCCCATCTCGCCCCCGCCGCCCCTTCCCGCAACGTCCGGGTGTTGGGGCGGGGGGAGATGGGGGGGGGGGGAGGCGCGTCTCGTACTCCATGCATACATCACGACCCAATATGGAGTAGTGAGAGTCCAGTTAGCGGAACACTGACTCTGCTGGCGTGTGTGTCACTGGGTGCTCTTTGGCGGGGGTCGGGGGACACGGGCGCTGTGGGGGGAGGGGGGGAATATTTAAGGGGGGGTAGGGCGTTGGGGGTGGGTTTGAGGGGGGGTAGGGCGTTGGGGTGGGTTTGAGGGGGGGGTAGGGCGTTGGGGGCTTTGGGGCTTTCTGGTGGGGGGTCGGGGTGATGAGGGAGGGGTTGGTTGTCCTCGTTTATTCTTTTTATCTTCTTATCTTCCTCCTGCTTCTCCTCCTTCTTCTCCACCTCCTCGTCGTCGTCGTCGTCATCATCATCATCATCATCATCATCATCATCATCATCATCATCATCATCATCATCATCATCATCATCATCATCATCATCACCATCACCATCATCATCATCATCATCATCATCATCATCATCATCATCATCATCATCATCATCACCACCACCACCACCACCACCACCACCACCACCACCACCACCACCACCACCACCATCACCACCATCATTTTCCACCTCCTCCTTTCTTCCCGTTCTAATTGTTCTTCTCCTTCTCCTCCGTCTCCTCCTCCTCCTTAAACACGCCCAAACAAAGTAAAACCTAATGTCTTGAAATCTCTTTAGCTTCTTAGGCGAACTCCCCTTCTTCTCATTCCCCTTTTTTTCTCTTTTCCATTCCCTTTTTCCCCTCTCTCTTGTTTCCACTCTTACCTAGGTGAGTCCCCTCTCCTCCTCCTCTCCTTCGCTTCTTTCCTCCCATTCTCATCCCTTCCCTTCCCTTCTTTCCCCTCTCCCCCCCTCCCCTACCGTATGCTCGCCCTGGCTAGGAGGTCTTTCCCCTCGCTCCCTCGCCCCCTCGCCCCCCGACCCTCGCTCCCTCGCCGGGGTGGTTGATGGTTACTGCCGGAGCTTTTGACGGGTCCGCTGGTCCCCTCGTAATCCTTAGCGGGTCGGGGCTGCGAGGGGAGACGAGGGAATCGAGGGGGAGAGGGAGAAGGAGAAGAAGGAGAAGGAGAAGGAAAAGCAGACGAGGGAAGGAAGGGGAGAGGGAGAAGGAGAAGAATGAGAAGGAGACGAGGGAAGGAGGGGGGAAGGGAGAGGAAGAAGGTGACGAGGGAAAGGGGGGGAGAGGGAGAGGAAGAAGGTGACGAGGGGAAGAGGGAGAAGGAGACGAGGGAAGGAGGGGGAGAGGGAGAAGGAGACGAGGGAAGGAGGGGGAGAGCGAGAAGGAGACGAGGGAAGGAGGGGGGTAAGGGAGAAAGGGAGAGGGGGGAGATGACGATCTTGCTGGGGAAGGGAAGAAGTAGGGTGAAAGGAAAAGAGAGGGGAGGAGTACCTTGCAGGGGAAGAAGGGAGGTAGGGAGAGAGAGAGG
>NC_091550.1:50836222-50843722 GCF_042767895.1 Penaeus vannamei
TGTCTCATTTAATCTCTCTCTCTTCTCTCTCTCTCTCTCTCTCTCTCTCTCTCTCTCTCTCTCTCTCTCTCTCTCTCTCTCTCTCTCTCTCTCTCCCTCTCCCTCCCTCCTCCCTCTCTCCCTCTCTCTCTCTCCCTCTCTCCCTCCCCCCTCTCTCTCTCTCTCTCTCTCTCTCTCTCTCTCTCTCTCTCTCTCTCTCTCTCTCTCTCTCTCGCTCGCTCTCTCTCTCTCTCTCTCTCTCTCTCTCTCTCTCTCTCTCTCTCTCTCTCTCTCTCTCTCTCTCTCTCTCTCTCTCTCTCTCTCTCTCTCTCTCTCTCTCCCTCCCTCTCTCCCTCTCTCCCTCTCTCCCCCTCCCTCCCTACCTCTCTCTCTCTCTCTCCCTCTCTCCCTCTCTCCCTCTCTCCCTCTCTCCCTCTCCCTCCCTCCCTCCCCCCTTTTCTCTCTCTCTCTCTCTCTCTCTCTCTCTCTCTCTCTCTCTCTCTCTCTCTCTCTCTCTCTCTCTCTCTCTCTCTGTCTCTCTCCCTCTCCCTCTCTCTCTCCCTCTCTCTATCTCTCTCTTTCTCTCTCTCTCTCTCTCTCTCTCTCTCTCTCTCTCTCTCTCTCTCTCTCTCTCTCTCTCTCTCTCTTTCACCAATATTGTTTGTAATTTTCGGATTTTTCCCCACTCATAATCGAATCGATTCCGTATAAGAATCATTCACTTCATTCGAATGAAGGCCTTGATTTTATGAATATTAATAAGGAAGAGAATACAAAAAAAGAAAAGAAAAAAAAAGAAAATACTGTGTTTAGACAAAAAGACAAAAAAAAAAAAGGAGATATGAACATGGATATTATAATCACCAGCATTAATACGGTGAAGCTAATCAGGCCAACGACACGCTGCAAAAGACGTGTTAACCTCACCGTCTTTGTGCGGGAAGACAGGGTTTGACATGAACATCTCCGCCTCTCCGTTCACCTCCGGCCATTTTGTTCACTCGCCGCCCACTTATTCCCCTTCCCTCCTCCCCCCCCCCTCCCCTCCACTTGTCCTCATTGATATGCAAGGCGAAGGGTTATGCTGACCGAACGAACCATAATTTGGATTCCATATTTTCTTCCGAGTGGATTTAGTGCGGAATGTGACAGGCGCGTCCGAGTCCGAGCGAGGGGGGAGGGAGGGAGGGAGGGCGAGGGAGGAGGGAGGGAGGGAGTCTTTGGGAAGGTGTAGGGGGTGGAGGTGGAGATAGGTATGGGGGGAGGGGTGGAAGTGGAGGGATAGTTATGGGGGAGGGGGTGGAGGTGGAGATAGTTATGGGGAGAGGGTGGAGGTGGAGATAGTTATGGGGAGGGGTGGGTGGAGATAGTTATGGGGAGGGGTGGATAGGTATGGGGGAGGGGTGGAGGTGGAGATAGGTATGGGGGAGGGGGTGGAAGTGGAGGTGGGGGGGGGTGGAGGTGGGGATGGGAGGGGATGGAGATGGAGGGATGTAGGAGAGGGAAAGGAGGAGGAGGAAAGAAAGGGAGGTAGAGGAAGAAGGAAAATTTGGGAGGAAAAGAAAGAAGAAAAAAAATAATCGGAAGAGAAGGAGCAGAAGAAGAAAATAGATGATCTAAGAAAGGTTAAAGATAAGGAAGACAAAAGAAAAGAAAAGAAGAAAAAAAAAAAAGCTTAAAGAATGAATCACAAATGAAGAGAAAGAAAAGAAAAGAAAAGAAAAAAAAGCTTAAAGAACGAATCACAAATAAAGAGAAAAGAAAAGAGAAAAAAAACATTTCGACTACAGTAAAACGGAGCTCCTGAAAGAGGCGATGTTTTGCTCTAAGGTCTCTCTCAGGTGGAATGGCTTTGTGTGGCTCAGTGATTCATCATGTGTCGTCCGTGGCTTGTTTTTTCGATGGTTACTTTATATTCGTCTCGAGAAATATATCAAAATCTGAGTAAAGTATAAAGTTTGTATTTTTTTTTTTTTCATCTTCCATTTTTTTTTCTTGGGTGTGGAGAAGCTCGTCGAATGAGGTTTGGGTGTATTTGAACTTTATTATTGTTGATGAAAAAATGTTCTGTCCACGGTCGGTTACATTTATTATTCGTTTACTACACAGAGGGAGGGACAGTGAGGGAGGGACAGAGAGGGAGGGACAGAGAGGGAGGGACAGTGAGGGAGGGACAGAGAGGGAGGGACAGAGAGGGAGGGACAGAGAGGGAGGGACAGTGAGGGAGGGACAGAGAGGGAGGGACAGAGAGGGAGGGACAGTGAGGAGGGACAGTGAGGGAGGGAAGAGAGGAGGGACAGTGAGGGAGGGTCAGAGAGGGAGGGACAGAGAGGGAGGGAGAGAGAGAGAGGGAGGGACAGTGAGGGAGGGACAGAGAGGGAGGGACAGAGAGGGAGGGACAGAGAGGGAGGGACAGAGAGGGAGGGACAGTGAGGGAGGGACAGAGAGGGAGGGACAGTGAGGGAGGGACAGAGAGAGGGAGGGACAGAGAGGGAGAGGACAGAGAGGGAGGGACAGAGAGGGACAGAGAGGGAGGACAGAGAGGGAGGGACAGAGAGGAGGGACAGTAAGAGGAGGGACAGAGAAGGGAGGGACAGAGAGGGAGAGAGAGAGAGAGAGAGAGAGGAGAGAGAGAGAGAGAGAGAGAGAAAGAGGAGGGCAGAGAGACATAGATACAGAGAGAGAGAGAGAGAGAGAGAGAGAGACTCGTTCGCAAAAGCCCTTTCCCCGTCGCCACTCCGCGGTTTTACCAATGACCGAGACGCGGCAACGTTTTTGCATTTGTAGTGTGACCCACGTGCTGACGGGGGCGTGCGTGGCCTCCCAACGGCGGGGACCTGAATACGCTGAAGCATCTCCCTCGTTTGTACGCAGATGGGGAGGTGGTGGTGTGTTGTTGTTGTGGTGGTGATGGTGATGTGGGGGTGAAGATGTTCGCGTGGTGGTGAAGATTGTTTGATTATTATTTTTTTGTTGTTTTTATTATTATTAGTTTTTTAATGGTGGTGCTTTAAAAACGCATAGATATACCAGAAGAATGAGAGGTTTTTGATGTAATGGTGATGCAGTTGTTACTTTCTTTTCGATGACGCTTGTAGTAACGAAGAATATTCGATTTGGTTATTTTTGATTGATGAAGGTGGATCTGTAAAATGAAACTCGCTTTCTCTGCGAAATGTGTAATTGTAGATTCATTTTGCACTTGTCTCAACCACCTCTTTGATATTAGGACAAAATTTTAGGAAAGTATTTTCTGATATTCGATGGTTAGACTTTTCATTTAACCTCCACGTTTTTGGTATGATTACCCATCTTTTTTTCAGTTGTCTTCAGGAGTACTTAGAATAGGTTACTAAATTTTTATCTTCTGCTGCTGCTGCTACTACTACCACCACTATCACCAGTACTACTACTACTACTACTACTACTACTACTACTACTACTACTACTACTACTACTACTACTACTACTACTATTACTATACACTGCTACTACTATTACTATACACTACTATTACTATACACTACTACTACTACTACTACTACTACTACTACTACTACTACTACTACTACTACTACTACTACTACTACTACTACTACTACCACCACTATTACTATATACTACTACTACCACTATATACTACTATTACCACTACTACTACTACTACTACCACCACCACTACTGCTACTACGACTGCTGCGACTACTACTGCTACCACTACTGCGACTACTACTGCTACCACTACTGCTATTTCTATTACGACTACAACGGCTACTACTACTGATAGGGCTACTTCTACGACTACTAGTGCTGCTGCAACAAGTACTACTACTACTACTATTTTTTCCTTCATCTACTACTACTACTTTTTCTACTTCTACTTCTATTCCTTCTTTAGAAAGCGATAAACAATACTCTCCTGCAATTAGGACCTGGGCTCATCCCGGCAGCCTCGAGTTAACGACCGAAGCCCAGACACCCGGGATCCGGCGCGGAGTCCCAGGCAACGCGTTAGAATGGGAATCATGGATCCTCTATTTTATCCCTCCCCCCCCCCTCTTTTTTTCTTTCTGCAATGTTGTT
Source organism: Penaeus vannamei (assembly GCF_042767895.1). Classification (NCBI taxonomy): domain Eukaryota; kingdom Metazoa; phylum Arthropoda; class Malacostraca; order Decapoda; family Penaeidae; genus Penaeus; species Penaeus vannamei. Next base: position 50,840,285 of record NC_091550.1, read on the forward strand.
GCATCATAAAGAGAGGCTTCCCACGGCTCCTTGCATGAATATTCAGCGAAGGGAAGGGGCGCCGAGAGGTCAGGAGGAGTAAGGCAGCGAAGGGGTCATCAAGGGGTGCCTTTGTTTGGGGTCGTTGTTTATTGGTTTGTTGGGTTATTGTTGGGGGTGGGGGTGGGGTGGGAGGGCGGTTGGGGGGGGGGTGGTGGCGTTATCTGCGTGGGTTTTATTTATCGGGGTTGTCGTCTTCGGTATCGCCATTCTTAGTGTCTTCGTCTGCGTCTTCATCTCTCTCTTTCTCTTTTTGTCTTTGTCTTCGTCTCTCTCTCTCTCTCTCTCTCTCTCTCTCTCTCTCTCTCTCTCTCTCTCTCTCTCTCTCTCTCTCTCTCTCTCTCTCTTTCTCTCTGTCTGTCTTTGTCTTTCTCTTCCCCCCCCTCTCTCTCTCTCTTTATCTCTCTCTCTCTCTCTCTCTCTCTCTCTCTCTCTCTCTCTCTCTCTCTCTCTCTCTCTCTCCCTCTCTCTTCCCCTCTTTCTCTCCCTCTCTCTCTCTCTTCCCCCCTTCTCTCCCTCTCCCTCCCTCTCTATCTCTCTCTCTCTCTCTCTCTCTCTCTCTCTCTCTCTCTCTCTCTCTCTCTCTCTCTCTCTCTCTCTCTCTCTCTCTCTCTCTCTCCATCAACATCATCGATATATTAGTGAGAGAAAGATAAATAGATACAGTGTTGTTTTCTCTCCCAGTTAAATATTGGAACAAAAGTGCAATAAGCATCAAGTGATATTCAGGACTTGTAGTCATTCATATCTTCCTTTTTTCCATAATTTAACTTTGGTTGTTTGTCGTTAATCAGGAGAGCACGACGTAGGTAGAATAAAGAGAAAAATCACTTTTCGGTGAGACGTAAACAGAGAAAACGTACCTCTTTGCCAATGAATTTGTCACCATTTTATTCAGTACATTTGTCGCGTGGTCGTCATTTGAACGTGAGAAATGTATTGAACGTGAAGAATTAATATCTCTACGTGGATCTGTACTAGCTTTTTTAATTATCATTCTTTATTGCTTCGTGATGGGAAGACTTAAGTGCCTATATGGCGATGTTTATATATTCACCGGTCTGTAGACTTCCATTCCAGGAAATGGCGTACAGTGGGGTCGGTTCATGAGGTTGTGGAAGATAAGGGGCCTTTTAAGCGCGTTTGTACGTGTGTGTGTGTGTGTGTGTGTGTGTGTGTGTGTGTGTGTGTGTGTGTGTGTGTGTGTGTGTGTGTGTGTGTGTGTGTGTGTGTGTGTGTGTGTGCGCGCGTATGTGCGTGTGCGTGTGTGTATTATCTCACAGGTTCTTTAAAGGAGGCGACTCAGCCCTCTCTCTTGCCGGACCATTAAGAACGGTGTTCATTACGACACTTTTAAGATGTTAGCGGGAGGGAAATTAGTCCTTATAAGATTCCTTTCATTGGGAGCGGATTACCGAAGGCGGCTCATAACAAGGCCAGGAACATGATGAAGCTTTTAGTGGCGCTCGAGTTTTATCAGCATGAGGCCGGGAAGCTGTGAGATCCCCCCCCCTCCCCCCACCTCCTCCATCGCAGCCCCCTCGGATAACTTGGACCCCCCTCCCCCCCTTCTATCTTCCTTCCCCCTCCCTCTCCCCCTCTCCTCTTCCCCTCTTCTCTCCCCAGTACCCCCCTTCTTGCAACTTGGACCCCCCTCTAGCGTCCTTCCCCCCTCTCACCGACCGTATTTTGGCCTCTGTTTGGGAGTATTTTACCTCGCGGCGGGGAGAGAGGTAGGGAGGCGGATGGAAAGGGAAGGAGATAGAGGAAAGAGAGGGAAAGAAAAAATATTGGAGAGTGTGGTGAGAGAGTGGGAGGGGGGGATAAGAGAGAAAGTGAGAGAGAGTGAGTGCAAAAGAAAAAGAGAAGGGAGAGAAAAAGGAAAGTGTAAGAGAGAGAGAAAGGGAGGGTGAGTGATAGAGAGAAAGGAGAGAAATAGAGAGAGAATGGAGAGACAGAGAGAAGGAGAAGGGAGAGATAGAGAGAAGGAGAAGGGAATGAGGAAAAAGAAAAAAAAGAGAGAAAAAGTAAGAAAGCTTTTACACGCCTGTATGTAAGCAGCACTCTTATACGCTTCCATACCGTGGCATCTGCGTAACAAGAGTCCAGTCCGTGTTCTTATCACACACAATCCACTCCGGGCTTGAAGGCACGCACATGTGTACGCGCGCAGCCAGAGAGGCCCTGAATGAAGCAAGCACAGCCCTTATTTCCTCGGGGTTTCTGTCCTCTTCTTCCAAGCCCCGAGAACTCCAGAGACAAAGTCGTCTGAATGAAGCCCGAGACGAAGCCGATGCCAGGACCAACAAAGGCAATTCAGCTGCGGGTTTTAATGCGCGTCTTTACAATGAAGGTTTATTTAAGATAATGCTTTTCTCCTTGCAATTAGTATCCGATTCTCGGGTTAAACCAGTTTTTTCCCTCTGCAGCGAGTCGCATAAATTCCATTAACGGATCTCCCATTTCGCCGAACGATGATAAAAAGAATATGCAGCTTTTGTAAGATCGCCATGCAAATGAGGCCGGGGATCTTGTGATATCCTGGTGCGGTTGATCTGAGTGATAAGCGTAAGTCTTGATGTGAGAGATAGGTCTGGTGGAGAGGGGGAGGGGAGGGGAGGGGTAGGGAGGAGAGGAGAGGGGAGGGAGAGGGAAGGGGAGGAGGAGAGGGAGAGGGAGGGGAGCAGAGGAGGGAAGGGGGGAGTGAGAGGGAAGGGAGGAAGGGAGGCGTGGGGAAGAGAGGGAAGGAGGGGAAGGAGGAGGAGAGGGAGAAAGAGGGTAGGAGGAGGAGAGGCAGAGGAGAGGGAAGGGAGGGGGAGGCAGTGGAGAGGAGGAGGAGGAGGGAGAGGGGAGGGGCTGGGAAGAGAGGAGAAGAGAAGAAATGATGAGAGGATTGGAGAGAAGAGATGATAAGAAAGAGGAGAAGAGGGGACCAGTAGAGGGAAAGGGGGGCGGGTGGGTGGGTTTGGCAAAAGGAAGATAGGAAGAAAAGGTAGGACAGGAGAGATAAAGAGGAAGATGGTAGGGAGGAGAGAGGATGAGGTGGAAAGATAAAGGTAGGGAAAGATAGAAAGAGGGAGAGAAAGAAAGTGAGAGAGAGAGAGGGAAAGAAAGAAAACCAACAGAGAATAAAGAGAGAAAAGGTAGAATGGGGGGAGGGAGAGGAGAGGAGAAGGAACGAGAGCGGAGCATAACTTGCATCACGAAGCATTTCAAGAGCGTGTCGAGTCATTTTTGTTGAGGCGAAAGAGTGATTTATCATGTTTTTTTCCTTTCTTTTTTTTTTTAGGGATGGGGGAGAGAGGGTGCAGAAAGAAACATCTGGAATAAGAGAGAGGAATGTGGCAGAAGTTATCAAATGGGGTGATTAGGCGTTGACTGATATATGGTAATGATAAC
>NC_091550.1:50846222-50848722 GCF_042767895.1 Penaeus vannamei
TTTCTGTCCTCCCTTCGCTCTCCATCCTCACCTCTCACCCATTCTGCTACATCTTCCCCTTCTCTTACCTCACCCCATCCCATACCCCATCCCCTCACTCCCCATCCCTTATACATCCTCTCTCTCCTCTCCGTTCCTCCCCTCCCCTTCCCTTCCCCTCCCTTCCCCCTCCCTCCCCTCCCCTCTCTCTGCCCTCTCCTTCCCTTCTCTAACCTCCCCATCCCTCCCCCACCCTCACACCCACCCCCACCCACCCGCCCGACGCACAGCCCTCGTGTAGGTTACCTGGTCTCATAGCCCAGCATATTTGCATAATTGCGTAGGCTGCCCCTTCGCCATTGTTAGGCATGTTGCTAAACCCGGCCCTTAAGCCCTATCTGGCCTCCTCCTCCGACCTTATCTCCCGCGGTGCTGTATGGCCACCTGTAGCCCGACCTTTGTCAGCTGTTAAGAGCGATTAGCCGTGTCATCTCAAGCGGAATATGGCCTTAAGAATAGAGCAATGGGGGAGGAAAAAAGAAAACATGTGTTGAAAAGAAGGGGTACAAGGTTGATGCAAGTGGCGATTGCAAGACGGATGGCATTGCAATAAAGGGCGAGCGTTATGCATGGCTTGGCGGCGTCCGGGGGCTTCTTAAAGGGCGAGGATGCCACCGTCTTCGATTCGGAAACCACCGGAGAGGGCTTGGGGGAGAAGCCCTTATCTGATTCCGTGATTGAAAGCATGGCGAGCGGTGCGCAGCTACGGTGAGTTATTGCGTCTGTGATTTTGGGATGTTAGCATTCAGGACCGGGGTGTTAAGGCCACGCATGGATACCTCCGGGCGTGGTTCGGATTATGGAAATGATGATCCGCTATGGAGGATCGAGATGTGTTCCGAGTGTGGTAATACACTGGTGTGCTGTCTCTTATTTTCTTTTCTTTTTCTTTCATTCTCTTGGTCTGGTTCTGTTTCTGCCTGTGTATGATTTTCTCTCTCTCTCTCTTTCTCTCTCTCTCTCTCTCTCTCTCTCTCTCTCTCTCTCTCTCTCTCTCTCTCTCTCTCTCTCTCTCTCTCTCTCTCTCTCTCTCTCTCTCTCTCTTTCTCTCTTTCTCTCTTTCTCTCTCTCTTTTCTCTCTCTTTTTCTCTCCCTCCCCCCTCTCTCTCTCTTTCTCTCTCCCTCTCCCTCTCTCCCTCTCCCTCTCCCTCTCCCTCTCCTCTCCCTCTCCCTCTCTCTCTCTCTCTCTCTCTCTCTCTCTCTCTCTCTCTCTCTCTCTCTCTCTCTCTCTCTCTCTCTCTCTCTCTCTCTCTCTCTCTCTCTCCTCCTCCTCCTCCTCCTCCTCCTCCTCCTTCTCTTCCTTGCTCCCTTTCTCCATCTCTTCCCTCTCTCTCTACCTCCCACCCTCTCTCTCATTTCCTTTCCGTAGGGGGTCCCGGATGGAAGCAACGTCTCTCAAGATGTTCTCACACCGCTCTCGTTTTCTACCGGAAGGATTTATATAAGGGAATGAGAAGTCATTTTCGTTAAGTAGCTGAGTGATGAGGGCATGTTTACCACGTCTAAACTACAGCATGATATTTTGTTTTCTTGTTTATGAGTGAAATTTAATTTTTTATTAACATTAAGAGAATATTTTTAGCACTGACTTGGGATTCATAAAGCAGTATATTTTTTCGTTCATTGACTCGCTGATTTTGGTCCGTCTTCAGTATTTGTTCAGTAACAAATCTTTCGATTTTGAATGCGTAAGTTATGAATAATGGCGTATTAGCTAACAGATCGTGTGCATCGAGTTAAACACCAGGTATTGTGTCCGTCTTGATACCGCGCGCAGACGAATATTCTCTCTTAATACAGTGCATCGCCACCTGCCCGGCCCTTCGTATTGAACATGGTGATTTGGGATCGCAAATGACTATGATTGTGATAGAGTTGTTGAGTGTGGTCATTATGATGATGGCGGCGGCGGCGGTGGTCCCTTAAGGATGTTGCCGATGGTGTAATTGCGACAATGATAGTATTTTCAATAATGGATGAACTGCACACCGGGCGCGGCGAGCGCTGGCTGCGGCGGTCTTCAGCGGCGCGCAACCCAGCCCGATGATGGCCTTGTTAGGGTTGTTTCCGCGGGGTGAAGGCCGGAGCCGACGATTAAATCCAATCTGCGCCCTTTTCGCGTTCCGAATGAGCTCCCTTGCTCTCATTTCCTCCTGTCAACCGAGCGAGTGTTTGATATGCATGATATGGCGTTGTCGTCGCTGCACGCCGCCGCCGCCGCCGCCAGCGCCATCTGTTCGCGGCGTTATTTATGTCTTTATCATTGGAGTATCCCTTTGCTGTTGCTTTTTTTGTTTTCTCGTCTTTTTTCTCTCTTATGTGTCTATCATATATGTGTGTGTGTGTCTCCAGTGTGTGTGTGTGTGTGTGTGTGTGTGTGTGTGTGTGTGTGTGTGTGTGTGTGTGTGTGTGTGTGTGTGTGTGTGTGTTCATGCATACATCTGTATTTACATATTAATGA